>NW_024400416.1:0-32903 GCF_905171765.1 Bufo bufo
CTGAAAGAGATCAGGTGCTGCCAGGCAGCAGGGGGCCGTTATGTCCACAGTTTTTAGTATATTCTAACTTGAAGCATCCCCATCACTATGGGAACGCCTCTGTGTTAGAATATATTGTCAGGTCTGAGTTTTCACGATCTAACTCAAATCCGATGGTATATTCTAACATAGAGGCGTTCCCATGGTGATGGGGACGCTTCAAGTTAAAATATACCATCGGATTGGAAAAAACTCCAATGCCGGTAATGTGTCAGCTCCAGGCACCGACCGTGGACACAGTAGAAGTGCCTGATGGGGGGGAAGGGGGGTTAGGGTTACGTGAGGCTTGGGTGCCAGTTGCAGACTGGGCATGCGCTGCGAGGATGAGGAAAAGCAGCGCATGCGCATTTACTCTGCAGGCATGTACGAAGCTCCTCCATGTCGCTTGCAGCAATGGACGAACTGGCTGCACAGCACAGCGGGGCTCAGGGGGCGTGTCATCAGTTTGTAGAAAAAACAGGCAGATCTACTTAAAGACATATATTAGGAAAAGTACTTTTTCCCTGCCTCCCACACAGTAGTAGAAAATACATTGCATTCATTGGAAGCTGCCTGGCAACAGGAGAGGTATAGAGTGGGCTTAGCATGCATGTTGGTACCTGCATTCCCTGGATTTAATGGAGGCCATTATGGCACTAAAAATAGTAAAAAACAGAGTGGACCCAGCATGCATGTGGAACCTGCACTCCCTGAATTTTATGGTGGTCATTATGGCACATAACAGGTAGGATTTAGTGTTAGGTTCCCATCTTATAAAGATCGCCTTGACGTGTGGCAGACGGCCCAAGTAATTTTGTACAAAATGTATTTGCCAAGAATCTCAAATTTACAAAATAAGCGTAGCATTAGCACCAGAATATCTTCTATAACTATGGCATTATTGTACTTTTGCTGTTGCATTGTGTTTTTTTCTTTGTGTTTCTAGCCATGGCAGCGTGCACCTGCGCATTGGGATGTGCTGACTGACCCCCTTTTTTTTTGCAGTTATGATAGATCAGGACCATAAAGTCTCTGAGCATTAGCTGGCTGTGCATTAACCCTTTCCGCAGTGCAGATATAGTGTAACAAAAGTGCAAATGAAAAGAATATATTACAATAAACATATAAATGTAGTTCAATAATATAAAACAGTATAAGTGCACACAACAGCTTAAATCACAGTGCAAGAAAGTTGGGCGTAAGGATGGTTTTGCATTGTAGCAATAAGAGCAAATATCCACATTCCAAGGTACCCTTGCTCCAGGGCACTACACATATGAAATATAATGTTTATCCTATTTGCCAGATTTCGAGAATTGACTTCAGGTAGATTCAAGGTTGTAAAACAATATCAAAGATATCGCGCACTACCTTCCCCGATACTTCTCTGGTTCCCCTGCTAGAAACAACCACAGATAAGTTCCAAATTAAAAAACAAGATTACCTTGTTACTGATTCTATTTCCGCGGCCTGCACTTTTTCCTTTTATGCAGCCTTGAATCCAGGGTATATCAGGTCTAGTATCTATGTATATTAAAAGCTTGCGCTCATGTGGATCGACTAGTGACGCCACTGTTAGAGGTACGGGTGGTTGTGAGTGCAAAACTTCCAACGCGTTTCGAACAGTAGGTTGTCCTTCGTCAGGGAATCAATCTGGCTCTCATAGATACCATACTTACATACTCTCTCAGTATCCCTGCTTTAACCCTTAGTTACCCGTCTCATATGATTATGCATTGAGTTACTGGTGACATTGTTTAGGCCCGTAGGTGCCAATGTCTTCATATTAAAAATCCACCTTGTTTCTGTTTTTGACATACTTTTAATATAATCACCTCCCACTTTCCGCTTATCCAGTTTCACTATTTCCAATCCACAGAAAGTTGAACCTACAAAACTCCCTTCATGTTTCTCTTTATAATGCCGTGATAGTGGATGTCCTTCAAACCTTCTTTGAATATTATACACATGCTCTCCCATTCTGTTCTTTAGTTTTCTTTTTGTACGACCAATATAGACTTTATCACAGGGACATGTAATTGCATATATTACCCCCCAGCTATGTGATATGTTCCCTAATCTCATGTTTATATGATCCATCCCTATTCTCTATTTGGGTTTGTCTTTTATTATTTTGTGACTTTTTACACCCTATACATCTTTTGCATGGATAGAAACCTTTTAATGGGTTTTTATTTGTATGATGTTCTGCCTTTTTACGCATTCCCTCGTTGATGCCACCATATTCCCAATGTTTTTTGCCTTTTGGTACACAAATCTTGGAGAATCCGGAATAAATTCTCCAGTTACCTTATCCTCCTTTAAAATACCCCAATATTTATTAACAACCTTCTTAAGTAATTATTTAGTTTGACCATTATATGGTGTGATAATAGGTGGAATTATTGTTTCTCTTATTTTTTCTTTCGTTTTTTTTTTGTGATTTTTCATTGTTATCTTCCATCAGGATCTGTCTGTTTAATTGCCCTATTTTTACTTTTTGCTCTATTAGTTTTTCTTTACTACTAATATTTACTTCTTCACAATTTTTTTCTGCATACATTCCACTTCTTTTTTATATTCCTCCACCTCGGTACAGTTCCTTTTAATGTGTAAAAATTTACTTCTTGGTAAATTCTCAAGCTATCGTGGAAGGTGACGGCTTTCTTCAGAAATAAAACTATTCGCATAAGTTGGTTTATTAAATGTTTTATTACATATTTTATCCCCCTCAATGTAAATAGTTAAATAAAAATAAAAAATCTCTTTGGTGCTATAACTAGGTGTAAATTCTAGATATAAAATAATTTTTACTTTTATTTTTAAAAAATGAAAATTTTTTATAGAGATTCCTTACCAGTTAATATGTCTATTAATAATGGAAAGAGCGGAGTACTGGAAAACCTGAACTCATTTGAAACGGTAGATGAATATACAAACCGGATTCCAAAAAAGTTGGGACACTATACAAATCGTGAATAAAAACTGAATGCAATGATGTGGAGGTGCCAACTTCTAATATTTTATTCAGAATAGAACATAAATCACAGAACAAAAGTTTAAACTGAGAAAATGTACCATTTTAAGGGAAAAATATGTTGAATCAGAATTTCATGGTGTCAACAAATCCCAAAAAAGTTGGGACAAGGCCATTTTCACCACTGTGTGGCATCTCCCCTTCTTCTTACAACACTCAACAGACGTCTGGGGACCGAGGAGACCAGTTTCTCAAGTTTAGAAATAGGAATGCTCTCCCATTCTTGTCTAATACAGGCCTCTAACTGTTCAATCGTCTTGGGCCTTCTTTGTTGCACCTTCCTCTTTATGATGCGCCAAATGTTCTCTATAGGTGAAAGATCTGGACTGCAGACTGGCCATTTCAGTACCCGGATCCTTCTCCTACGCAGCCATGATGTTGTGATTGATGCAGAATGTGGTCTGGCATTATCTTGTTGAAAAATGCAGGGTCTTCCCTGAAAGAGATGACGTCTGGATGGGAGCATATGTTGTTCTAGAACCTGAATATATTTTTCTGCATTGATGGTGCCTTTCCAGACATGCAAGCTGCCCATGCCACACGCACTCATGCAACCCCATACCATCAGAGATGCAGGCTTCTGAACTGAGCGTTGATAACAACTTGGGTTGTCCTTGTCCTCTTTGGTCCGGATGACATGGCGTCCCAGATTTCCAAAAAGAACTTCGAATCGTGACTCGTCTGACCACAGAACAGTCTTCCATTTTGCCACACTCCATTTTAAATGATCCCTGGCCCAGTGAAAACGCCTGAGCTTGTGGATCTTGCTTAGAAATGGCTTCTTCTTTGCACTGTAGAGTTTCAGCTGGCAAAGGTGGATGGCACGGTGGATTGTGTTCACTGACAATGGTTTCTGGAAGTATTCCTGAGCCCATTCTGTGATTTCCTTTACAGTAGCATTCCTGTTTGTGGTGCAGTGTCGTTTAAGGGCCCGGAGATCACGGGCATCCAGTATGGTTTTACGGCCTTGACCCTTACTCACAGAGATTGTTCCAGATTCTCAGAATCTTCGGATGATGTTATGCACAGTTGATGATGATAGATGCAAAGTCTTTGCAATTTTTCGCTGGGTAGCACCTTTCTGATATTGCTCCACTATCTTTCTGCGCAACATTGTGGGAATTGGTGATCCTCTACCCATCTTGGCTTCTGAGAGACACTGCCACTCTGAGAAGCTCTTTTTATACCCAATCATGTTGCCAATTGACCTAATTAGTGTTAATTGGTCTTCCAGCTCTTCGTTATGCTCAAATTTACTTTTTCCAGCCTCTTATTGCTACTTGTCCCAACTTTTTGGGGATTTGTTGACACCGTGAAAATTGGAATCAATGTATTTTTCCTTTAAAATGATACATTTACTCGGATTAAACATTTGATCTGTCATCTACGTTCTATTACAAATAAAATATTGACATTTGCCATCTCCACATCATTGCATTCAGTTTTTATTCACAATTTGTTTAGTGTCCCAACTTTTTTGGAATCCGGTTTGTATTCTAGAACATAATTTTTTCAAATTTGAGGAACATTTTTACTTGCAGACATGGGGTACCGCTATGGGGACCAGATTCGCACAGAGTTTCGCAAATTTATATATGGGGAGATGGGAGGAGTCTACCATCTTTCCCAGCGGACATCTTCGGGCGAATCTGGTCCTCTGGTACCGTTTTATTGATGATATTATTTTTATTTGGAAGGGTGGGGAGGATCTTTTAAAAGAATTTTTAGTTGAAATTAATCAAATTGATTTTTATCTTCAATTCACCCCATTCTTTAGTTCAGAACAGATACACTTCCTAGACTTAACAGTTAGTATTCAAAATAACCAGATTCAGACACAAACGTACATAAAACCCACAGATAGCAATAGTTTCATTTCCCTTGACAGCTGTCACTTACCAATCTGGTTAACCAATATCCCACGTAGCCAATACATTAGGCTGCAGCGCAATTGTACCACCCTTGCACAATTCAATAAGGAAGCGAATACCTTGCAGAATAAATTTGAAGAAAAAGGGTATAAAAAAGACAAACTAGAGCAAATCAAACAGGAAATAGCACAAATAGACAGACAAACTCTTCTCCAGAGACAAAAGGAAGAAAAATCCATAAAAGGTGAAAAGAACACAGAAGAGATCACTACTTTCAAAGTTCCTATCATTACACCATACAATGAAAGAGAGTTCCTCCTTAGACGATTTGTGAAACGTCATTGGGATCTTTTAAAAAGGGACAAAGTCATAGGGGACAAAATTCCCCAATATCTGTGTTTCATATTCAAAAGGGCACAGAATTTGGGCAATTTGGTGGCCCCCTCTGTCAAAACCCAAAGAATTCAAAATTCTGAAATTACAAGGAAGAAACGTGTTTTTTTCCCTTGTAAAACTTGCAAAGCTTGCCAACATGTTAAACATAGTGGACCAATAGAAACAATAGAGGGTGCAAATAAGGTGTACAAAATAGATAGCTTTTTAACTTGCCATACAGTTGGCGTAATTTACTTTATAAAATGCCCGTGTGCTAAAACATATGTAGGAAGGACAAAAAGGAGCCTACAAACAAGAATAAAGGAACATATAAAAAATTTCAAAAATAAATTTGTAGGGCACCCACTCTCAAAACATTATGCGGACAAACATGGGGGCAGTTTTTCACTATCTATTTTTGGAGCAATAGAAAAAATTATACCGGACAAAAGAGGGGGTGATTATATTAAATTAATGTCAAAAAATGAAAACCAAATGGATATATAATCTGGACACCCTTGCCCCAAAAGGACTCAATCAAGAGATAGAATTATTTGCCTTTTTATAAACCTGAGATGGTGCCAACCTTTGGAAAGTTTTTAAAATAAATAACACACAGTGATAAAATACACTTTTCCTCCCCATCTTGGTATGCTGCAATTTATATTTAGCACAGTCATTAATGGAAATGGGACTATAATACATCCATAAAGCTGTTGATGGAGCACACTAGCAGTAATTAGGAGTCCTGGTAACTATGGAAACGAATGCCTATATACATCTACAATGAAGCGGTCACCAACCATCCCTGAGGAAGGAATCCGTGAATTTTGAAACGCGTCGGGGGTATTGTGACCCAAGCAGGCATCCGTCCAAGGTGTGACGTCACACTGGACTTTCAGTTTCTAAAGCTACCAGTGAAGTTTTCCTCGCGCACGTGCGCGTCACCGGCCGGGACCGTGCGCGCTGGCAGAGGAAACAGAAGATCGCTCCTATTTGCTGAATCATCTGCCTCACTGACTGTTGCATTCCAGGGCCCGTCGGCGCTGACTACCAGCAGCAAAAGTGAGTACCTGGGCTTACTGCATTTGAAGGATTGCGATCTATTATTATGGCATTGTCGCTTACAAGTAGTTTAGTCCAGCTGGGTCGCTTGGTCTCCTATTTCAAAGCAACTACCCCAGTGCGATTTGATAGCGTAATCCTCTTACTCACTAATAGATCTCTATTTGGACCAAGCTTCTATCATCCAACTAGGAGTATCTATTAACCAGTTCCCTACCAAACACACAGGTAAAATTAGTGGTGCTTTTACTTTGTGGCCAGCGCGGTTTCAGGACCCCCTTACTGTATCTATACTGAAGTTATACTTTTGGAGGGTGTTTTTGGCAATTAACCCTCTCTGAACCAGCAGCGGCTCAAACCACATTAAACTTCTCCTTATCCCTTTTTCTTTATTATTATTTTTTTCCGTTTGGCAGCGCGGGTATCTATCATTATTGTAATAATAAAGGCTTCCATCTTTGGCCTCATTCACACATATGTGGATTTTCACGGACCGTGGTCCATGAAAACCCGTCCTGATGAGTGCACGAGCGTCATTGGTTGCCATGATGCCATGCTCTTTGTGCCACCGCCGCTGTACAGTAATACACTCGGATAGCTCATACGAGTGTATTACTGTACAGCGGTGGCGGCATGAAGCACACAGCGTCTTAGCAACCAATGGCGCCGTGCGCTCGTGCACTTAGCAGGACAGCAGGACAGGTTTTCACGGACCGTGGCCCATGAAAATCCACGTATGTGTGAATGAGGCCTTATTGGTATTGAATTACTTATCTTAGTTTACAGCTGATAAAGAAAAAGGTAAATGTAGGAATTAATAAATCAAACTGATGCAGAATAATCCTCCCTGCAGTCTCCCTGCGCTCTCCCTGCAGTCTCCCTGCACTCTCTGTTCAGCTCACAGGACAATGGCGGAGACCGCACGGGATGAGACTTTTATAGGGCTATGATATCACAGGGGATGGCTATCTGCATATTGGCTGGCTGCACAACATTATGGTTGATCTTGCATTCCTGAGCTTGCCTCCTCTACACTTAATTTCACTTTGTAACATGTGCAGCCGCCATTTTAGGAAAACCTGAGTCGTTACCACAAAGCGTGAGGAAATTAGAATTCGTTGCGCATCAAAGTTTTCCCAAACTTCTAACCAGATTCGGTTTCGAATGCTTCGCTCAACACTAGAAGTAACCCAAGCCGTTCCATTGCTACCGCTCCATCCTATTCAAGTGAATACTACAGAGCCATCTCATAGAAATGAATGGGACGGCTTAGAAGAACTTAAACTGATCACCGCTGTAGTTGCGATGGCCCTTAGGTAAACAGTGAGCAGTGAAGAGAAAACAGAGCTCGGCGGCGGTGCCAGAAGTCATCACCTGCCAATCTGATATTGAAGACCTATCTTGAGGATAGGTCGTCAATATTAATAAAGCAGACTGTCACGGTGCAGTTCACTGTGACAGTTGTGGCCATGTAGGCTGGCTGCATGCCCTCTGGCGTACTGGCTGCAGGCTGACTCCTGTGTATGCTGGTTATTTGGGGCTGTGTGCTGGCTGCAGTGGTCTTGTGGGCCTTGTGGTCAGTCTGTCTTATGTCTTTCTGGGTTGTAGCCCCTTGCTGCTGACCCGACGTTTTTTTACCATCTGCCCTTCTGCGTGGTGTCGCCTCTGGAGGGAGGGTGTGAGGAGGAGGTACTGTCACGGTGCGGTTCACACAAGACACCACAGCCAGAACGCAGCCCCAAGCAACCCGCATACACAGGAGTCAGCCTGCAGCCAGCCACAACTGTCACAGTGAACCGCACCGTGACACAGACAACCCCTTAAACTTTTCGTACATTGACAATTCATAATTAATTCATTCATGTACAATCACTGTATTTTTAGACTAGTTTCATTTTAGGACGTTTTTATTAGTAGCTGAGGGATCTCCTGTTTAGGACCATTATATATTAGTGAAGACTGTCTACAAAGAGTGTGTCATGCAGACCAGGCCAAGGCATTTTGGTGCCTAAGGCAGATAAAGACAACTGCTCCTCACCAGAGGTGGATTAAATGGGTTATCCAGTAGTACAAATACCCCCCACAATGCCTGGGCCCCTCCTATAGATGATACTTACCTGGTCCCTGGCAACCGCGTCCCTCAGGATCCCTATACAGCCACCGCTGCATCTCCCAGTCATGCGTGATGCTAGGGAGGCTGGTCACCGTCGTAGCCTGCTATTGGCTACTCCCACAGTCTGTAGATGTTTTGATCTGCGCAACGAGGAGATGCACCGGTGGCCGTGCAGGGTTCTGGAGGTACACAGGTGGCGGGGAACAGGTAAGTATTGTCGATAGGAGGGGCCCAGGCATTGTGGGAGGTGTTTGCACTATTGCATAACCCAATTAAGTGGCCCAAAGTTCATGGGCTGTTCCTTAAGCTTGGGCCCCATGAGTAAAAAAATATACTGAAGAGTATGTCCCCCTAGCCCCCTAGTAGCACCTGCACAACTTCTTCAAGGTCTTGCACAGATTTTCTGTCCATAATTTACACCTCAATGTTATCATCTTTTGACAAATCATGACAAAAAAAAAATTACTTGTGTATTGTGGATTGTATTTAGTGTTAGCGCGCAACTTCTCTTCTGCCCAAGATGCATCAGGGCGCACTGCAAGAGGGCAGGACTTCAGCCTCCCTGTGCCTGCTTGGAGACCAGTGCTGTGTAAGCTGTGGAGAAGAACACATTATATCCTGTCACCCTCTCACATGGTTTGCAGAGCTTTAACGAGAAATGGAGGAGGTCCTATTGGGATATCATGAATAGGAGGAGACCACCACTCCTGTTTAAGCAGATGCTTTTCTGACTGATGCACCTGCTGCTTCCGAGCCTACTGCGGCTGATGTTATTGAACCACCCCCAAGATACGCAGAGATCCTGGTGGAGATAACCACATATACAGTCAGGTCCGTAAATATTGGGACATCGACACAATTCTAACATTTTTGGCTCTATATACCACCACAATGGATTTGAAGTGAAACGAACAAGATGTGCTTTAACTGTAGACTGTCAGCTTTAATTTGAGGGCATTTACATCCAAATCAGGTTAACGGTGTAGGAATTACAGCAGTTTGCACATGTGCCTCCCACTTGTTAAGGAACCAAAAGTAATGGGACAGAATAATAATCATAAATCAAACTTTCACTTTTTAATATTTGGTTGCAAATCCTTTGCAGTCAATTACAGCCTAAAGTCTGGAACGCATAGACATCACCAGACGCCGGGTTTCATCCCTGGTGATGCTTTGCCAGGCCTCTACTGCAACTGTCTTCAGTTCCTGCTTGTTCTTGGGGCATTTTCCCTTCAGTTTCGTCTTCAGCAAGTGAAATGCATGCTCAATCGGATTCAGGTCCGGTGATTGACTTGGCCATTGCATAACATTCCACTTCTTTCCCTTAAAAAACTCTTTGGTTGCTTTTGAAGTATGCTTTGGGTTATCCATCTGCACTGTGAAGCACCGTCCAATGAGTTCTGAAGCATTTGGCTGAATATGAGCAGATAATATTACCCGAAACACTTCAGAATTCATCCTGCTGCTTTTGTCAGCAGTCACATCATCAATAAATACAAGAGAACCAGTTCCATTGGCAGCCATACATGCCCACGCCATGACACTACCACCACCATGCTTCACTGATGAGGTGGTATGCTTAGGATCATGACCAGTTCCTTTCGTCCTTCATACTCTTCTCTTCCCATCATTCTGGTACAAGTTGATCTTGGTCTCATCTGTCCATAGGATGTTGTTCCAGAACTGTGAAGGCTTTTTTAGATGTCAGTTGGCAAACTCTAATCTGGCCTTCCAGTTTTTGAGGCTCACCAATGGTTTACATCTTGTGGTGAACCCTCTGTATTCACTCTGGTGAAGTCTTCTCTTGATTGTTGACTTTGACACACATACACCTACCTCATGGAGAGTGTTCTTGATCTGGCCAACTGTTGTGAAGGGTGTGTTCTTCACCAGAGAAAGAATTATTCGTTTCCACCACAGTTGTTTTCCGTGGTCTTCCGGGTCTTTTGGTGTTGCTGAGCTCATCGGTGCGTTCCTTCTTTTTAAGAATGTTCCAAACAGTTGTTTTGGCCAGGCCTAATGTTTTTGTTATCTCTCTGATGGGTTTGTTTAGTTTTTTCAGCCTAATGATGGCTTGCTTCACTGATAGTGACAGCTCTTTGGATCTCATCTTGAGAGTTGACAGCAACAGATTCCAGATGCAAATAGAAGACTGGAAATGAACTCTGGACCTTTTATCTGCTCATTGTAATTGGGATAATGAGGGAATAACACACACCTGGCCATGGAACAGCTGAGAAGCCAATTGTCCCATTACTTTTGGTCCCTTTAGAAGTGGGAGGCACATATGCAAACTGTTGTAATTCCTGCACCGTTCACCTGATTTGGATGTAAATACCTTCAAATAAAGCTGACAGTCTGCAGGTAAAGCACATCTTGTTCATTTCATTTCAAAATCCATTGTTTTGGTGTATAGAGCCAAAAATGTTAGAATTGTGTCAATGTCCCAATATTTATGGACCTGACTGTAGCTGCAGTTTGCCAAGTGACAGAAGGCCCATCAGGAGAAATGTGTGAACTTGCTAGATCATCCCCAGCTTTGTGTACACACTACCCTGTGTAACATTTGGGCTGTATTGAGAGCTGGACCCAAGCTAAACAATATACCCAGAACCTTGCTGCTGCACATATTTTGCAGTTTTATTTGCTGTTTGCACTATTTTGGACTTTTTATAGACTAGTCATGGACTGTGCCTTCTACACATGACCCCTCAACCCTGTGCCATCTTGGAAGATGATCGCTATTGCCCCTTGCCACATATGACTTTATGAAGTAATTACATTATTTGGTTGTTGCTGTATATGTGTTTCCTTTGCAGGTCAGAGGAAGAGAAGAAGAAGAAGAAGAAGAGTGCAGCACTGTAATTGTGATATTGTATAGACATGCAGGTTCTCTCTTTCTTTCATGTCATCTGAAGAACGCCGGGAACAGCTAACTTTAAAAAAGTGGGGTAAGCAGTTTACCGGCAGCCCACTACATAAAGGGGTTAAATGTAAGAGTCAGGGTATGATGTGCATTTTTTTCTTGAAGGCTGTAAATAGGGTAAACTAGTCTGGGATATACTTGCTAGGTGGTTTGCTCTTTTTTTAAATTTCAATATTTTTTAAATTTTCTTCAATAATAGAAATACAGTTAAACAGCGCTAAAAGAGCAAAAAATGTGCCAAGAACATAGAAAAAGTGAGCGCAGCTTATAAACAAATGCCGTAAATAATGCCATAGTTTATACATTAACATAAATGATAACATTAAATCCAACACTGTATACACAAACATAGTCCCTTTAAACCCCTCTATTCCCCCTCTTACCATTAGCTGCCGTCGCTGATACCCCAGACCCCCGTACCCCCCCCGATGCCAGTCCATCTACTCCACCCTTCGAGCTAAGCCATTCAATACACCTCACTACTGCGAAGCTGCACAATTACGCGTACCTCTCCTATTTCGCCTCTCCACCTCCTCATATAGCGTTATCTGAGTCATAATCCGTCTCCACTCATCAAATAGCGGGGAAATGGGGGAACCCCATCTCTTGACTATCAGAACCTTTGCGATCAAACAGCCCTTCATCCAGGCTAATCGATGATCAGAGGGATTTGGGTTGTCAGATGTAGAATAGCCCAAAATTACGGAGCTCATATCTGGTACACTAGCTTGAGGAAATTCCGCTTGCAGTGCTGTAAATACCTGCTCCCAAAAGCGCTCTATCACAATGCATTCCCATAGAAGGTGGATATATCCAACATTGGGTCTACCGCACTTTTGGCAGGGAAAATCCCGTCCTCGGTTTTTAACAAACTTAGCCTGCATTTGTGGTGTATAGTATAGCCTGTGTATGATCTTAAACTGGATCAGTCTATAGCTAGCTGCCAATGATACCTTTTTTATATTTTGGAAAATCTGTCGCCAGGGAAGGGGGGAGGTTTTGAGATCCTGTTCCCATTTAAATGTGTTTTTAAAAGGAAGTACCATAGAAAGTGAGTTTCGCATTTTGGAGTAGATCTGTGCCATTTTAATCTTTTTCCCTGCGTGGAAAAAAAACCATAATCAAAAAACGGATGTTGTTGTGTAATCATATATGTTTTGTTAAGTGTAGCTCCATAGGCGTGTTGTAGACGTGCGTACATAAATTGATCTAAAAAGGTGTTTGTGTGATTAAAGTCCCCTAAACCTTTGAAGCGATCTGCTACAAACAGATGGGCCACTCTAGTGATACCTTTACTACTCCAATAAGTGTGATCAGTTATTTTCAAAAAACTCCCCTAAATTCCGATTCTGCCACAACGGGGTAAAGTGGAAGACGTGTTGTACCTGCAGAATCGTTTTCAATGTGTCCCAGACCCTCCGTAATGTTGTCGCAATTAAACATCTAGTATCCAAAGTGAGAAAATGTGCAGTTTCTAAATGCGTAAAAATATTACCTAGTGACCTGCCTGATACCCTATTTAAATACTGCCCTAGTGCATTCTGACCAGCATTACAGCATCTTTGTAATCTGGGCAGATACAAAGATGGAAAAAAGGGAGCGATAGCTCCATTGATTAGAGTGAGTGCAGACAAACAAGAGAGAGGAAGTATGAAGCAGCCCCGGGGAGATCAAGCAGCCAGCTAAAGGGATTGGAATAGGACGGAGCCTAATAGCAGCCTCTGAGGAATTATTCTGGGATGTATAGCTTCCATTAAAGGGGTCGTCTCACTTCAGCAAATGGCATTTATTATGTAGAGAAAGTTAATACAAGGCACTTACTAATGTATTGTGATTCTCCATATTGCCTCCTTTGCTGGCTGGATTCATTTCTGTATCCCTTTATACACTGCTCGTTTCCAGAGGTCATGACCACCGCTGCAGCGCTGAAACGAGGTGGCCAGGACAGGAGCTGCTGCACATGCATGTCTATGTGCACTCCCATAGTTCTGGCCACCAGAGAGGTTGGCACTTCTTTTTCCTGTAGTGTACAAGCACGACCACCGCTGCGGGATTGGAGGGTGGTCGTAACCCCTGGATACAAGAAGTGTATAATGTGATGGAAAAAATGAATCGAGACAGCAAAGGAGGCAATATGGAGAATCACAATACATTAGTAAGTGTCTTGTATTAACATTGTCTAGATGATAAATGGCATTTGCTGAAGTGAGACAAGCCCTTTAAGGAGGAGGTGCATGATATTGACTGTGAAGATTAGGTGTGTCTAAGACTGGGCTTCACAGCACATTTGTCTGGAGTCGGAGAGGTTCAGGTACCCAGGCATGTTTTACAGGAAGATTGCAGTTCTATAGGTGTAAACCCCTGAGCTGGGCATTGTAGTGCCCCATTTTGATGAGAGAAGGGAGATTGAGATTGACAGAAACATGGGCACCCCAGTGGCTGGAACAGAGAGAGAAAGTGCAGAAACACTGGAAGACGGACTCAGAGAGAGAACACTTAGGCCTGTTTATCATGTTTACAGCCTCAAGAACTACGAACCCTGTAAGACATTTAGGATCTGCCAGTCCGTGCATAATCTGAATGGTGACTACTGCTGTGAGCATATGTATGTCCCCCTTTGCCATAGTTACCAATTGTCCCGAATTTGGCGGGACTGTTCCCAATTTTCAGAGACAGTCACGGCAAAGTTGTGCTGTCCTGATATGAAAATGGACAGGCTATCACAAACCCAGTCTGTCAGTGGGTTTTCTCGGACGGGTTTAGGGTGTTCCCAGGGGTGGGGCCTACATGTCCCAATTTTACCAACTGAAACGTTGGTAAGTATGCCTTTCCACCATGACCTATAGCAAAGAAGTGATTATTGTTACACAAAAACTGTCCTCCTCATTGTGGACTGTGGTGTGCTCCTCTCTTCCCTCTGCTCCATCCGCAGGGAGCGCTGGGGAGGACCGTAGTCACGTGAGGACTAGGACCATCATGGAGCCTCTGCTACCACTCCCGTCCTCTCCTCGGCTGGGCTCGCTGCATGTACAGTACCTGAGGGGAATGAGACCATGAGGCCTGCTGATGACGTGAAGAGAGCAGAATCTGGAGCAATGCAAACAATGGAAAAACAAAACATCAAATAGAAGTTTCTTTATTGCATAAGCATAGGCGTCCATGATACAAATATAAATGGCTGATATATGTGCCCTCGGTAAGCGAGAGGCCGTGCATAGTATAAGCTGCTCAAGCCATGTCGTTGGTCTCAGCAGAGCGTCAAGGACCCGATCAAAACCTGGAGACACACAGAGACATCAGGACCAAGAAGCCGGCAAGGAGCAGGGACATCTTAGTGGTAATGGCGGAGTTGCAGAGATCTGTATCACAGCAGTGTGTTTTAAACTCAACACCCGGGGGTACAATAGGAGGTTTCACGTTACACAAATCCCGTGACGAACAACCTTTTAAAACACGGTTAACATCACCTGAAACAGAGAAACACATTGCTGTATGAGGAACTAGTTCATGGCATTTATACAACATATTCCATCTATTCCAGAACCAGAATGCCACCTAGAAATTCACAAAGCTTCAAATCCCCTGCATGGATAAGTGCCATCTAGTGGCGGTAATAGATAGCCAGTATGTTAATTTTTAACTCAGGGGTGAGGAATTTATGAAGACAGTCTTGATCTACAGTATTTTGCCCTGGAGTGAGAGGCGCCTACTTGAGGTGCAAGTCCCTTATTAAATTAAAGGGGTTGTCCCAAGAAAAATATTCCACGTTATACAAATCAGCATCTGAATTCTTTTCTAATTGCACGTAATCAAAAATGTAGTACAGTCGCTAAGTTATTCAATATCTTTATAGAGCCACCTGCTATTTGTTTTTTCCCTTATTTCTCTGTCCACCTTTGTAACATTGCTGAGGTGGTCGCACATGCTCAGTTCCATCCTGTAATTGACACCAGCCTTAACCCCTTAAGGACTTAGCCCTATTTCACCTTAAGGACTTGGCCATTTTTTGCAAATCTGACCAGTGTCACTTTAAGTGCTGATAACTTTAAAACGCTTTGACTTACCCAGGCCATTCTGAGATTGTTTTTTCGTCACATAATGTACTTCATGACACTGCTAAAATTGGGTCAAATTTTTTTTGCATAAAAAAATACCATATTTACCAAAAATTTGGAAAAATTAGCAAATTTCAAAGTTTCAGTTTCTCTACTTTTGTAATACATAGTAATACCCCCCAAAATTGTGATGACTTTACATTCCCCATATGTCTACTTCATGTTTGTAGCATTTTGGGAATGATATTTTATTTTTTGGGGATGTTACAAGGCTTAGAAGTTTTGAAATTTTTCAGAAATCTTCAAAATCCTTTTATGGACCAGTTCAGGTTTGAAGTCACTTTGTGAGGCTTACATAATAGAAACCACCCAAAAATGACACAAGACCGTGGATTGTGGACAGCATAAGGACATCCCTCTTGTCCTTATACCTGACCAGCAACAGGCTTCCACTGGTAAGGGCACGGGTCTCACCCCTGGGGATAGGTACCTGGAGGGGGTAGGCAGGGAGGCCACGTTGATTTTTCCGCACGGTCCCACAAGCGAACATGGATCTGGCGGCAAGGGACCTGAACAAGGGAATGCTGGTATAAAAGTTATCCACGTAAAGGTGGTAACCCTTATCCAGCAGTGGGTACATAAGGTCCCACACGAGTTTCCCGCTAACACCCAGAGTGGGGGGACAGTCGGGGGTTGAATCCGGGAATCTCGCCCCTTATACACACAAAATTTGTAAGTGTACCCTGAGGTACTCTCACAAATTTTGTATAGCTTCACGCCATACCTCGCCCGCTTTGTGGGAATGTATTGGCGGAAACTGAGTCTCCCCTTGAACGCAACGAGAGACTCATCAACCGCAACCTCCCTTCCAGTTACGTAGGCCTTCTCAAATTTGGCCCCGAAGTGATCGATGACCGGCCGTATCTTATACAGACGGTCATGGGCAGGATCACCTCGGAGGGACATGCTGCATTATCGGAATCATGCAGGCATTTCCGGATGGCCTCAAACCGGGGACGTGTCATGACCATACTGTACAGTGGGGTCTGGTAGAGGACGTCCCCACTCCAGTATTGCCTGACACTGGGTTTTTGCACTAGACCCATATGTAGCACGAGGCCCCAAAATGTCCTCATCTCGGCTGCACTGACCGGCGTCCGACCACCGGGTCTAGCCAAAAATGAGCCCGGGTTTTGAGCGACGAACTGTTGGGCGTACAGATTCGTCTGCTCACCCATCAGATTCACCAGTGGGTTACTGGAAAAAAAACTAAAAAAGTCAATTTCAGTAAACCCCACTGTGGGAATCTGGATTCCTGGATTGCCAGCAAAATCCGGAATCTCGGGCTCAAAGTCCACTGGGGTACACCAGCTAAGTTCATCAGCAGGGGGCTCCGGTGGGCTTATTTGGTGGGCCAGGAAACCAGTACGAACCCCAGGACGGCTCGTACTAGGGTGGGCCACAGGATCCCTAGCACGTGGGGCCCCTGGCTCCGCCTGGCGGCGTCTCCGCCGCCCTAGGGGCTCATCGTCATCAGATGATGATGAGGAGGATGCGGATGACAAAAGGAACGTGGGGTCATCCTCATCCTCACTGGGGCTCTCAGAGTCGGAGGCAATCTGGGCGTATGCCTCCTCGGCCGAGAACATCCGGCGGGCCATGGGTATGTGTGTGCGTCTGTATGTGCGTGTGTGGAAACCTTTATTCTATGTGCGTGTATGTGGGGGCAACGGGTGTTCGCGTACTAAAAAGTCCAGGCAAAAAAAAAAAAGTTCAAACTTGCTGATCAGCGGTACAACGCTGATCAGCGGTGGAGCGGTGGGGCGGGCGATGCTCTAACAGTGGACGGACGCTAAAGAGTGCCGGCCAGTCAGCGCACGCATAAAAAAAATAAAAAAAGTAGTGGTAAGGGGGCTGGTGGTGGGGGGGGCAAGTGGCAGGGGGGGTCTGGGGTCTGAAAGATGGAACAAAGAAAGTTTGGATAAGTTTTTTTTTAACTAACTTTTCCCTTCTATTCCTGCCTAACGGTGCCTCTCCCTCACTGACCCTAACCTACCTGGAGGGCGATGGGCGCAGGAGAGTGATGGATGCCGATTAGGGGGGACTCAGGAGCTGGTGCTGGACGGTGCTGCAGGGTGCTCGTGCAGAACAGGAAGATGAGGGGAGAGAGGAGCGCAGGAAGTTTGAATCTAGCGCCTCTCTCTCTGCACCAATCAGCACCTTGGACAGCAGCGTTCAGCACCAGGGCCAGCACCGCCTCTCCAAATCTTCGGACTGTGATTGGTGGTGTATAATCACGCCACCAATCGCAGTCTTTTTTCGGTTCATCGGGTCACCGGAGACCCGAATGGACCGGAAACGCAGCAAACCGCAGGTCTGAATTCTTAGTCCTTAAGGATTCTGGAAATAGGGCGTACCGGTACGCCCTACGTCCTTAAGGGGTTAAGTAATGTTAGAAGCTGAGAGGGTTATAGGAGGGAGCTGCAGCAGAAAAGACATTTCTCCAGAGAAATTCAATAAAATATTTCTTTATAGAGCCACCTGCTATTTGTTATTTTCCTTATTTTTCTGTCCACCTTTGTAACATTGCTGAGGTGGTCGCACATGCTCAGTTCCATCCTGAAACTGACACCAGCCGTAGCTAATGTTAGAAGCTGAGACGGTTATAGGGAGGAAGCTGTAGCAGAAAAGACATGTCTCCTGAAAAAGAAAATGCCTCCTGAGAAAGGACAAGCCCCGAGCGGTGACAGGGAGAAAACTGCAGCATAAATTAGGGCCCCCCTGGAAAAGCACATGCCCCCAACTGCCATCTTGAAATAAATCTAACAGAGCAATTGGAGAAATAAATGTGGAGATCTCTGGATCCATGTGAGGTCCAGGGCTGGTTCTGGCTTTGTTACAAAGAGATTTTCATGCACTATATGATACGGAGCTTTCTAGTAAATCCTTGTTAATAACACTGATAGCCTGCAGTGTAATTGCGCTTACCAGACCTAGTTGTGCTACCTTAGGCAAAACTCTGAGAAGTGCATACAGTCAAATGGAATGAACTTTGCTCCCAACCAAACGGCATATCCATACTGGAAACCAATATAGATGAGTAAAATATAAAAAATAAAAAATGGTCTTCTGGGTCGCAGGACACTAAAATTGTAATTTATTGCACATAAATGATTAAAAACAATTAAAATAATAAAAACAAACAAGCAGAGGGCGACGCTTTCTAGAGGCGGACTGCCTCCTTCATCAGGCCAACAAATAGTGACATCTTTGCCAATTTATAAGTGAAAACTAAGTGCAAAGTACGAACCATGTTCATAGTGTTGAAAAAATAATGATGAAGCATAATAAAAGAAAAATAAATGTAAAAAAATATATAAAGATACTAATGTAAGGCTAGTTTCACACTAGAATTCGTGAGATCCGGCAGGCTGATTACTCGAAGCTACATGAATGCCATCCGCCCTCATTAACTCCAGTCACAACCCAGCAATTATGCAAAGTGCTGGCCGGACAGATACCGCTGCTTTTAATTGTTTTTAATCATTTATGTGGAATAAATTGCGGGTTTTCAGTGTCCAGCGCCTGTGCTATAGGATGTCTGACTTTAATTTTCTGCATAAATCACCCTTTGAAGCACACCTCTAGCCTTCCATGTAAATTTGCTGGGCCACAGAGACCACAACCAACCCCCCCCCCCCACCCCACCCCCACCCCCCCCGACATGTGGCATGGTCACTTTTTGTAATAGCAGCAAGCACAACGTAAAAATGCAACACATATCTTGTATGACATGAGACTTGTCTCTTGGGTAATATCTACTTACCTATCTTGAAAGAAACAGATTGGCATTCAGCTCCTGAGATTTCAGGGCAAGTTACCGTTTTATAAGACTCACATTTGCCGTCGTTGCAGGTTGAACATTGCAGGCAATTTACTGCAAAGACAGAACACCCCGCGTTATACCACAGTCCTATAAAATGTACACCAGCAAGCCAGCTGAGCCTCTTCCATCTGTTACTGGAAGGACCCATGGTTATATCACAGTATAACATACAGAGGAGACCACATCTGACATTATAACCTTATTATGTGCCATGTGGAATCGGGACAGGTAGGGATTGGCTCTGTGTTATCTAAGTGGCCAACATGCTAAAGCACCGGAGTGATGCCTAACCCTATATACTGACAGTAAATCACATACAGAAACTCTCAGTGCAGTGGTTGAGCTTGGGGTGGTCCCAACACTTATATGAGTCCCTCATACACCATTGAGGTGTCACCACGTGTTGCTGCTTTCTGGAAGGGATGGTAAGGCGTGGTGCACCCTAATGGGTTATAAGTCCAGAGAGTCAGGATTTGCAATAAACCAGTGTCCTTCTTTACTGGAGGAGCTCAAGTGCAAAACAATACAGGTACAACACTGAACTGGTTTCTCCAGTCTCCTTCAGGGCAGATGGATGCAGTGGATGGGGCAGTGGATGCCCTGGCCAAAGGCTGGATGCCCAGTGTCTGTGGCTTAGTCGTCTGGCTGACTCCCTGGTCATAGGTCTAAAAAAACAGGATCCTTAGCAGAGTATCCCCTTCCTCTGGTCACTCATACAATCTGACAGAGTTTCTTCTACTGAAGACAACTAGGGACTCGGACTGTGCTCCTTTAATACAGTTTCTAACTGACCTAGAAATTACTAGTAGAATGGGTGGAGTGGAAAATCCTAAACATAAACAATGTTTCATTTTAGTCTGCCATAGGCTTATATAGAGTTTCAATGCAAGTCTATGGGAATGACTAAGCAGTGTTTCCAGAAATAAAAAGGTCTTCAGACATAAACAACAGAGCTAAACAGGCAAAGCATTGTGTCTGGATTCCCCTACAAAACCTAGCTCTGCAAATTATTTTATAGTAATTATGAAAAATTACTAGCATATCACTGCAGAATGTCCCAAAATCTCCCAGCATTAGTTGGCTATGCAATAACCTTTTCCAAAGTGCAGTGCAAATACAGTGCAATAACAGTGCAAATGAACAGGATATACTACAATAAACATAAAATGCAGTTCAGCAGGTATAAATTATACACGTTAACTCTTCAAATTGCAGTAAAGTATTGAGTTGACAGCTTTTTGTTGGAATATGGGCAAATATTCACAAACATCCATAGTCCAAAATACCCTTTCTCCAGGGCACTACACCAGGACCATCAGTGTCATAATGTGAGAAGTCATATACTATATGTAATAACATAACGCAGTGCACACAGCAGTGTCATCTTCTCCTCACACTACTACTCCATGACATGTATACACAGCACAGTGCACACAGCAGTGTCATCTCCTCCTCATACTACTACTCCATGACATGTATACACAGCACAGTGCACACAGCAGTGTCATCTCCTCCTCACACTACTACACCATGACATGTATACACAGCACAGTGCACACAGCAGTGTCATCTCCTCCTCACACTACTACACCATGACATGTATACACAGCACAGTGCACACAGCAGTGTCATCTCCTCCTCACACTACTACATCATGACATGTATACACAGCACAGTGCACACAGCAGTGTCATCTCCTCCTCACACTACTACACCATGACATGTATACACAGCACAGTGCACACAGCAGTATCATCTACTCCTCACACTACTACACCATGACATGTATACACAGCACAGTGCACACAGCAGTGTCATCTCCTCCTCACACTACTACACCATGACATGTATACACAGCACAGTGCACACAGCAGTGTCATCTCCTCCTCACACTACTGCACCATGACATGTATACACAGCACAGTGCACACAGCAGTGTCATCTCCTCCTCACACTACTACACCATGACATGTATACACAGCACAGTGCACACAGCAGTGTCATCTCCTCCTCACACTACTACACCATGACATGTATACACAGCACAGTGCACACAGCAGTGTCATCTCCTCCTCACACTACTACACCATGACATATATACACAGCACAGTGCACACAGCAGCGTCATCTTCTCCTCACACTACTACACCATGACATGTATACACAGCACAGTGCACACAGCAGTGTCATCTCCTCCTCACACTACTACACCATGACATGTATACACAGCACAGTGCACACAGCAGTATCATCTCCTCCTCACACTACTACACCATGACATGTATACACAGCACAGTGCACACAGCAGTGTCATCTCCTCCTCACACTACTACACCATGACATGTATACACAGCACAGTGCACACAGCCGTGTCATCTCCTCCTCACACTACTACACCATGACATGTATACACAGCACAGTGCACACAGCAGTGTCATCTCCTCCTCACACTACTACACCATGACATGTATACACAGCACAGTGCACACAGCGGTGTCATCTCCTCCTCACACTACTACACCATGACATGTATACACAGCACAGTGCACACAGCGGTGTCATCTCCTCCTCACACTACTACACCATGACATGTATACACAGCACAGTGCACACAGCAGTGTCATCTCCTCCTCACACTACTACATCATGACATGTATACACAGCACAGTGCACACAGCAGTGTCATCTCCTCCTCACACTACTACACCATGACATGTATACACAACACAGTGCACACAGCAGTGTCATCTCCTCCTCACACTACTACACCATGACATGTATACACAGCACAGTGCACACAGCAGTGTCATCTCCTCCTCACACTACTACACCATGACATGTATACACAGCACAGTGCACACAGCAGTGTCATCTCCTCCTCACACTACTACACCATGACATGAATACACAGCACAGTGCACACAGCAGTGTCATCTCCTCCTCACACTACTACACCATGACATGTATACACAGCACAGTGTACACAGCAGTGTCATCTTCTCCTCACACTACTACACCATGACATGTATACACAGCACAGTGCACACAGCAGTGTCATCTCCTCCTCACACTACTACACCATGACATGTATACACAGCACAGTGCACACAGCAGTGTCATCTCCTCCTCACACTACTACACCATGACATGTGTACACAGCACAGTACACACAGCAGTGTCATCTCCTCCTCACACTACTACACCATGACATGTATACACAGCACAGTGCACACAGCAGTGTCATCTCCTCCTCACACTACACCATGACATGTATACACAGCACAGTGCACACAGCAGTGTCATCTCCTCCTCACACTACTACACCATGACATGTATACACAGCACAGTGCACACAGCAGTGTCATCTTCTCCTCACACTACTACACCATGACATGTATACACAGCACAGTGCACACAGCAGTGTCATCTCCTCCTCACACTACTACACCATGACATGTATACACAGCACAGTGCACACAGCAGTGTCATCTCCTCCTCACACTACTACACCATGACATGTATACACAGCACAGTGCACACAGCAGTGTCATCTCCTCCTCACACTACTACACCATGACATGTATACACAACACAGTGCACACAGCAGTGTCATCTCCTCCTCACACTACTACACCATGACATGTATACACAGCACAGTGCACACAGCAGTGTCATCTTCTCCTCACACTACTACACCATGACATGTATACACAGCACAGTGCACACAGCAGTGTCACCTCCTCCTCACACTACTACACCATGACATGTACACACAGCACAGTGCACACAGCAGTGTCATCTCCTCCTCACACTACTACACCATGACATGTATACACAGCACAGTGCACACAGCAGTGTCATCTCCTCCTCACACTACTACACCATGACATGTATACACAGCACAGTGCACACAGCAGTGTCATCTCCTCCTCACACTACACCATGACATGTATACACAGCACACTATAGGTACACTATAGATTACTTACCAGTCTGAATGCTTAACAAGATGATAACGGAAAGAGATAAAAGTGAGGCCGGACGAAGCGGCACGCTTCAGGGGAGGCCGGCATGAGGGGTTTTGTGAGCAAGGGTCAGGGAAGGTAAGGGTTAAGTGGATGAGTGCAGGAAAAGGGGGGAGGAGCTAGAAAGGGGCGGGGAGCGGCAGGCTGAAGTAGTGGTGAGGCAGGTCAGCGCCCGCCATTTTAGGAGCAGAGAGCCAGCATCTGGCAGAGAGCCAACATCTTCTGAACTGCAGCATCGGATTCAGCAATGGCAGAAGCAGTGGAGGTGATGCTGCGGCGCTTGAGGGAAGCGGCGGACACCAGGGGCAGCGACTGGCTGGAGCAGCAGGTGACCGCATTGCTAGGGGGGGCGGAGGTGGGTACGTCTAGCCCTACTCCAGCAGCTACACGGCCGCGGCGGGTACGGCCGCCGGCGCGCCTGAGCCCTGATTTACCCCCCCGGGTCCGGCGCCGTGTCAGGAGCCCCACAAGGGACCCTCCACGCCGGGAGCATTCTAAGGCTACTGCGGCCTCCCGGCGTGGGAGGAATCCATATGTCCGGCGGGACCCTCCAGAGGCTGTGGGGCCTCCCCCTCAGCCCATCGCGCCAGCAACAGGGGAGTCAGGACCTGGTTCTGCAGGATCCCCTCCTGTCCCCAGGAGTCGGAGGCCTGCTCAGCGTGGGAGAGGTAGTGGCAGCAGAGGCAGCAGCGGGGCTGCGCGGTCGGCCAGGGCGGCCCGGCGCAGGCCCTTACAGGATGAGCCCCTTTCAGTGGCACACGAGGCTGCGCCTGTAGGTGCCAGGGACGGGCGCAGGCCTTGCCATGATGCGCTTCTTACAGAGGAGGAGGACGAGGCTGTTCTGGACGGCTCCCCGCCCCAGAGCAGGCCTTTTGGGCATGAAGACAGGCGTGCAGATGCTTATATGGAGGACAGGGAGTTGCGCAGGCCATTTCCTGAGGGCGGACAGTTCGCTACTGGTCCTGACACCGTTGAGGACAGAGGGCGTCCCGGAGCCATCCCTAACGCACCCAGCAGTGATCCGGCTGGGGTGCTGCCGGCGAACAGCGCAAGTACCCATCAAAGGAACGTCGTGGATCCAGGAGTCGTCCGTCAGGAATCAGGACCTGCGGCTGCCGGGTTCACAGCACCCGGGCAGCTAGGTGAGACATCACTGGGAACACTGTTATCTATATTTAATGTGGCGCCTGGGGCGGGGGGGAGCAATAGTGCTATTATCGGTGGTTTGGGGCGCTTGCTGTGTGGTTTAGCTGGGGTTAGTCAGGATAGGGGGGCAACGGGGGCTACCCCCTTAGCAGCGTGGGGGTTGGGGGCAGAAAATAGCAATGTACCGGCGACCGCTAACAATAGTAATGTAGCAGTGGCCAATAGCACGGGTGTAGCCGAATCAGTGTCAGTGCAGACGCAGGCGGGAGGTGAGGAGGATAGGCCCAGATTAGATGACGCCGCAAAAGGGGAGGTGTATGTTTGCTTTGAGGGTCCCCTGGGAGCGCATTTGAAAACGGAGGTGCGTGAGAAAATTTGGAAGGGAGAGTATATAGAAATTTTTTCGCTGCTTCCGTTGGAGCGGTTCAACCTTGATGTGGTAAAAAAGGATGGAGTAAGAAAGGAGGATGATGATAAGCGTCGCTATCGCCTTATCCCTAGGTCATTTAGTAATTGGCTACAGGCCTTTGCTATTTTGGCAAGTGTGATTGGGGAGAAGAGTCCGGAATGCTGTTCCCCTTTATTTTGCTATCTGGATGCTATTGGGGAAGCCTATAGAGTGTATGGGGGTTCCGGGTGGTTACGGTATGACGAGCAGTTTCGTCAGAGGAAAGCGGTCCGTCCTAATATGAGATGGGACCATAAGGACATTGCGTTATGGATGAGGGTGACAGCGCCAGGTAGGAGTGGTCAGTCCTTTCGGAGTGAGTCAGGGGTTGGGGTACAGCAAGGTACAGGGACGCCCCCAGTTGGAAGAGGATACTGCTTCCTTTTCAATGAGGGAAGTTGCAAATTCGGCCAAAAATGCAAATTTAGGCATGAATGTTCCGTGTGTGGCGGGGGCCATGGGGCTAGCAGATGTTTTAGAGGGGGTAGACAAAGGGGGGGGGATAGTTTTGCAAAAGGGGCAGACCCCAGTGCGAGTGGAAAGGATGGTGGGGCATCTAAATAGATATCCGAACCAGGAGTTAGCTGAATTTTTGTATTCAGGGTTTAAGTTCGGTTTTCATATACCTTCACACCCGTTACCAGTCTTAGAGAAGCGGAAGAATTTGCGCTCGGCATTGCAGTTCCCGGACATAGTGACAGGAAAGTTAGCTAAAGAGGTTTCCCTAGGGAGGATGGATGGTCCGTTTGTTACATCACCCATCAGTAACTTGCGAGTTTCCCCTTTGGGTTTGATCCCTAAGAAGGAGCCTAATAAATTTAGGCTCATCCACCATTTATCATTCCCTAAGGGTGCGTCGGTCAATGAGGGCATTGACCCGGAACTTTGTTCTGTGGTTTATGCCTCCTTTGATGCGGCTGTGGAGTGGGTAAGGAAGCTGGGTCCGGGTACCCTGTTGGCAAAATGTGACATTGAAGCGGCATTTCGGTTGTTGCCAGTTCACCCGGATAGTTTGTATTTACTGGGTTGTTTTTGGAATGGCGCTTATTTTGTGGATAGGTGTTTGCCAATGGGCTGTTCAATATCGTGTGCATATTTTGAGCGTTTCAGTTCTTTTCTGGAGTGGGTGGTGGTTCAGGAATCAGGTTGTCACTCTGTCATTCATTATTTGGATGATTTCCTGTGTTTGGGGCCGGGGGGATCCAGGGTTTGTTCGTTGTTGTTATCCACATTACAGTCTGTTTTTGAGTGTTTTGGAGTCCCGTTAGCGGTGGACAAAACGGTGGGGCCGGCTACTGAGCTAAGTTTTTTGGGTATTGTCATAGATACACAGCGGATGGAGTGTAGGCTACCAGTAGACAAAGTGTCAGATTTAAGAACAGAGGTGGCGGCGGCATTGACAGCAAAAAAGATTCGTCTGCGGGACCTGCAGTCTTTGTTGGGCAAATTAAATTTTGCATGCAGAATCCTACCTATGGGCCGCATTTTTAGTAGGAGGTTGGCTTCGGCGACAGGAGGGGTGGTGTCTCCCCACCATTTTATTAGACTAGGCAGGGAGTTGAAAGGGGATTTGAAAGTTTGGGATTCCTTTTTAAAACAGTTTAATGGCAGAGCATTAGTTATGGGGGGGGTGGTTGATGCGTTTGATTTCGAATTGTTTACGGATGCTGCGGGTGGAGCGGGTTTTGGGGCGTACTGTGAAGGGCAGTGGTGTGCGGGTCGGTGGCCTGAGTCCTGGGTACGAAAAGGGTGGGTAAAAAACGTGGCATTGTTGGAACTCTTCCCCATTGTGTTGGCAGTCACGCTCTGGGGGGAGAAGTTTCGGCACAAGAAGGTTCGTTTCCATTGTGACAACTTGGGAGTTGTGCAAGCCATCAACAGGGTAACGGCTTCTTCCCCCCCAGTTATTTGCCTATTGCAGCAGTTGGTTCTCCGGTGTTTGTCCCTTAATGCTTGGGTGTTTGCGGTGCATGTGCCTGGTTCCTCTAACTGTATAGCTGACGCACTTTCTCGTTTTCAGTGGGAGCGGTTTCGCCAGCTGGCCCCGGAGGCGAGTCAGGTCGGATTGGTGTGTCCAGAGTCGTTGTGGGAGATCCTGGAGGTACCGTAGCTTGTCTGTTGCAGGCATCATTGAGTGAAGGCACGTGGAGGATGTACGATAGGGCTTGGAGTAGGTGGCAGCAGTGGTGTAATGACCTAGGGGTCGAGGTACTGGACGGGGAAATTCCGTTGTTACTGTTCATTGGCCACGTGAAGGATCAAGGTTGGTCGGTTGCCAAGATCAATGGTTGCATGGCGGGCTTGGCTTTCGGATTCAAGTTGCGGAATTCCCCGGACATTACTAAGTCCTTTTTGGTCCGACAAATTTTGAAGGGTTATAGAAGGTTTCAGCGTGTCAAAGATTCCCGCCTACCGGTGTCCTTTTCGTTATTGTTACAGTTAGGGGAGCAGGTAGCTGGAGTGTGTCGCTCGGCTTGGGAGGTGAGCTTATTTAGACTAGCCTTTGCTCTGGCTTTTTTCGGAGCCTTTCGTTTAGGGGAGTTAGTGTGTGCAAGTGTGCAGCGGGAAGGGGGTCTGAGGAGTGAGGATGTAACGTTATATGACGACAGGGTGCTGATTTATCTGAGATTTTCAAAGACGGATCAGGAGGGGAGGGGTCATTTAGTCTCATTGTTTGAGGTGCCGGGATGTCTATTGTGTCCAGTACGGTGTTTGCGGGATTTTCAAGGAAGGGCAGGGGTCGCGGCAGGACCGATTCTCAGACACGAGGATGGCTCCTTTTTATCACGATTTCAATTTATAGCGGTATTCAAGAAATGTTTGCGTAATCTAGGAATGGACTCTGGCAAGTTTACGGGTCATTCCTTCAGGATAGGTGCTGCCACGGAGGCTGCTCGCTTGGGGGTGCGAGATGAAGTGATTAAGCGTATTGGGAGGTGGGAGTCGGAGCGTTTTCGGCTGTATGTGCGTTTAGGGGCAGTTTAAGGCTGTGTCTAACCATGTTTGTCTCGTTCTTTTTTCAGGTGATGCCCCGTTATTAGTTTGGATCCTGGGCCATTCGTTCGTGTTCTGGGGGGCATTACGAGCGGATGTTCGGCAGAATGGGCGGCAGCTGGGGTTTGATCGGGGGACAGCCATAGTAAGATGGATCGGACGCAGAGGTATGGTGTGGGGTAATGTTTTGCAGGAGGTTCATCGGCAAGCCAGGTTAGATAGAGTCCCAGATATCTTGGTGTTGCATGTTGGGGGAAATGACCTAGGGGTCCGACCTTGCAGAGAGTTGATCAGGGATATACGTTTTGATTTTTTGCGTTTGTGGTCCCTCTTCCCGTCAGTTGTCACTGTGTGGTCGGACATTGTCCCCAGGAAGGTCTGGAGGGAGGCGAGATCGGTTGAAAGGCTGAATAAGGCTAGGATTAAGCTGAACAGGGTGATTGGGCGGTTCTGTGCCAAACATGGGGCGGTGGTGGTGAGGCACCCCGAGTTGGAAGCAGGAACAGGAGGCTTTTGGAGACAGGATGGAGTCCACCTCAATGCGGTGGGCATTGATTTGTGGTCACTGG
The DNA here is from genome assembly GCF_905171765.1 of Bufo bufo. Classification (NCBI taxonomy): domain Eukaryota; kingdom Metazoa; phylum Chordata; class Amphibia; order Anura; family Bufonidae; genus Bufo; species Bufo bufo. The sequence goes on from NW_024400416.1 coordinate 28,529, forward strand.
ACTTGCAGGGAGGTATTGAAACAGCCCTCCGGGTGTGGCGGAACGCGCGAGCTTAAGGGCTGTCAAGCTGCGCGTTGTTGGCGGGGGGAGGTCATAGAAGCTGGGGCTACTGGATGGTAACGGTGAATGAGAGGGCCTCAATGGTGGGGCTGGACTCTCAGAGTTGGGGCACCTGGTTGGCTTGGTATGGCGTCCGTCAGTTGGTGTCCCCGAGCTTGTGGTACGCGGCTGGGGGCAAGATGGAATTGCCGTGGTGGTTTGTGGTCGTTTAAGGTGCAGTTAGGCGGCTTCTAGGACCCCCCTCGTCAGTTAGACATGTATATATTTATATATATATGTCATTGTTATATCAAGTGTTATGTTTATTCATGTTATTTATATTATTTAATAAAAGACGGCTGCTGTGGCCGATTTAATCCAAACAGTGGCTGTGTGTGGTTATTGGGAGAGGAAATGGGGAAGGTTAGTTAGCTAAATGATGGGGTAGTGGACCCGAGCGTAGCCAATAACCCTACTCAAGTGAGGCCGGACGAAGCGGCACGCTTCAGGGGAGGCCGGCATGAGGGGTTTTGTGAGCAAGGGTCAGGGAAGGTAAGGGTTAAGTGGATGAGTGCAGGAAAAGGGGGGAGGAGCTAGAAAGGGGCGGGGAGCGGCAGGCTGAAGTAGTGGTGAGGCAGGTCAGCGCCCGCCATTTTAGGAGCAGAGAGCCAGCATCTCCCTCCCTCCCTCCCGTAGTGTGTACTTGGATGTTTCAGGGCGGCAACGGTATATTATAGAGGGGATGCATATAAAAAAAAAAAAAAAAAAAATGTGTATTTTATAAACAAATAAATGTATTAAAAAAAAAAAAAAAAAATGGACAAGGGGTGGTGGACGGAGTGTGTCTTTAAGTGTTGCGTTTGTCGCAGCAGTCGTGGCGGGGGGAGGTCATAGAAGCTGGGGCTACTGGATGGTAACGGTGAATGAGAGGGCCTCAATGGTGGGGCTGGACTCTCAGAGTTGGGGCACCTGGTTGGCTTGGTATGGCGTCCGTCAGTTGGTGTCCCCGAGCTTGTGGTACGCGGCTGGGGGCAAGATGGAATTGCCGTGGTGGTTTGTGGTCGTTTAAGGTGCAGTTAGGCGGCTTCTAGGACCCCCCTCGTCAGTTAGACATGTATATATTTATATATATATGTCATTGTTATATCAAGTGTTATGTTTATTCATGTTATTTATATTATTTAATAAAAGACGGCTGCTGTGGCCGATTTAATCCAAACAGTGGCTGTGTGTGGTTATTGGGAGAGGAAATGGGGAAGGTTAGTTAGCTAAATGATGGGGTAGTGGACCCGAGCGTAGCCAATAACCCTACTCAAGATGTGTTATTTCCATGGTGGTCTGATGATTGTCCTGTCTCTGCTGCCAGTTAATCTGGGTGTGCCTGTTTCCCTCTTTCTCCTTTTATAGGCTCGTCGTCATTGCAGGAATTCTTGGCAGAAGAAGCAGAGAAGGATTGTTTTTCCAGTAAGTAGCTGAGTGCATGGGGGCACTAACAGCTCGAAATGATGCAGCTTATCAGATAGAAAAGTCATGTCATGCAAGGCCAGGACAAGACCTTAGGCATATAAGGACAATTTCTCCCCCAGCCGCAAATCAGTTCAAAATGATGTTTCATGATTGACTCCTGCAACATATAATAGAACTTACCCCCAGATGAAGGTACGCTGAAATGCGCATCAGGGCGGGCGCCATCCTGGCTGCATCAGATACTATGGGTAATACATTTTGACTACAGTTGTATGCATGATGGTGACTCTGGCTGCAATATGATAAAGAATAGATGTGTCTACTTACCAGTACCTTTCCTTGATTGTAGGCTCTTGCATTTTATTCATTATTTATTACATACAATTTTTCTTTCGGGGATTATATGTAGAATTTTGCACATGTGATTATAGATTCTGGTTCTGTATGATGCCATTGTTCCTTTATATGAATTCATTGTATAAATCATGCTGTCCAAGGATGCCGCCCTGTTCCTGTGAACTCATCATATTTTCAAATTTTCTTGTGGTTTGTGATATCATTTTATAAAATTCATAGTTTATGATATTAAATGGCTCAGATTCCTGTAGGTGTAATATAAGAGAATTCAATCATTGTCCTAGGGGAAAGAAAGCCAAACCCAGACAAAACAGATCAAAGCCCAGAAGAAACAGAAGAACAAAGTCCAGTTCCCAAAATACGGTAAATACAGACCTCAGAATAACCCCAAAATGCTACCTACACTACACCCCCATCCCAGACCTCGAAATACCTATAGACATCAAATTAGACCGGAATATAAATACAGACTCCAGGCCTGGCCACTTAGATAAGTACCAAGTCCTAGACCAGATTCTTATCCTACAGCTTGGGGTGAGAGCAAAGTGGGGCCTGCTGCAGCCTGCACAGAAGAAAAATGATGAAGTAGCATAAAATGCAGTGTACAAAAGTGGAGGAAAGTCAGGACCACTGACTAGGCCAGAAGAAACCCACACATGAGGCCTGTAACTAGGTCACTGGCTAGGGATATGGTGAGTGTGGGAACTGGAGGATGGAGTCAGGGGTGGAGATAGCAGCTGGCCAGTCTCCCAATCCCCAGTGCGCTAACAAGGGTATGTAGTGATACCATGAGGTACAACCCCCGAATATAGTCCAAGAAAAAGGAGAGAGTGTCAGAGAGAGGGAGCAGAATAAATACATGATTAAGGCTAGTTTCCCACTAGTGTTTAGTATCTGGCAGGGAACGGATCTCCGCATTCCAGCATTGCCAGAAACTTAAATGTCACCACCTGGCCTCATTAACTATAATAACTATAAAAACCAATGTGTCCTCCTTTCAGTAGTTATGGTCACACTGTGCCCCCCTTTTAGTAGTGCCAGCTCTGTTAATTAAATTAAAAAGTAAATACTCACCTAGGCATTCTTGACGATTATCAGAGCACATCCTGCGCTCCCTAGTAGGCACAATGCGGTCACCTATCATGCTGGCTGGGCTGTGTAGGCGGAGCGCAGGCTGATTCCTGGGCTCACATGCTCCTCCTACACAGCCCAGCAGTGCAATGTATGTGTGACGACCAGGGGTGCACCACCAATAAGGCCAGGTGAGGCGATCACCTCAGGCAGCACCAGGTAGGGGCAAGAGGGGGCAGCGGCAGGGCCATGGGCAATGAGCGCTTTCATCATGGCAAAGGGGTTAGATTAAGAAATTGGCATTGGGGGGGTGCGCCTTTCCAGTTTTCATCTCAGGCAGCAGAAAGGCTAGGTGCACCCCTGGCGCCGATAGCTGAAGTGAATGGTGAAGCAGGGAGCAGACAACTGTCTCTGTGTTTCGGGGTCTTTTACTAGCCCCTTCCTCTAACGATTCTGAGGAAGGGGCTAGGAAAAGACCCCGAAACGCGTCTGGTTTCAAAAGACCCGCACATCAGCTGATGGACGTCCTGACTCTAACGATTTGAATCGACCCCTTTTCACCCTGATGGACTCTTATGGCATATAGCGAACATTCAAACCATTTAAACCCTTGAAGTGACAGAGCTGAAATCAATCTCTTTATCAAAGAATCTCTACACGGAGGGCTACAATATTCACACTGCACCTGCTGAACTGCTACAAACAGGTACCGCCGACTCTGACTCCATCAGCCACGTGGGACGCCACCGTGTGCTATAGTCAGACGGTATTAGTGTTATTTCGTTTTGCCATACAGGGAATATCGACTGATTATTATCGATAGAATAACTATAAGTCAATATCGAATTTCAGTCTGGACATTCATTCGAAAATTAATTTTCCTATTCATTCGAATATTTATCTTCACATAATCTAAAATTTCAGTTTGGACATTCATCCGAAAATTTTAATATTTATTCGAATATATATCTTCTTATAGTCGAAAATTTATTCTCATAGTGTCGAATAATCCATTATCGATCCTCTTGGTTGCTGGATATTCCTTTTTTTTCCAACATTTGAGTCAGCATAACACAGATGACAGCAATTTATAAGTATAGTTGCCAACAGTTCCTCATTTCTCTGCATAAAACCATCTTTCTCTCCCTCAGAAGGCTGGTACACTGGCCAAATGCTGGTGGCCAAGGGTTAATGGATCAGTCATCAATCTGGCTCCCAGGTCAGCAGGCTAGGTCTGTGGCTCAGCATCTTCTTCTTGTCAATCATGCAGTCTGGCAGAGTCTCACTTACTAAGCACTAGTGATGTCGTGAACATAAAATTTTCCATTCGCGAACGCCGAACGCGAATTTCTGCAAATGTTCGCGAACGGGCGAACCGGGCGAACCGCCATAGACTTCAATAGGCAGGCGAATTTTAAAGCCCACAGGGACTCTTTCTAGC
>NW_024400417.1:0-32919 GCF_905171765.1 Bufo bufo
GGTTGTGTCAAGTTTAGAAGTTATCCCCATCCACAGGATAGGTGATAACTAACTGATTGCTGGGGGTGGGGGGCGACCACTGGGACCCCATCAATCCTGAGAACATGGGTCTCGTTCAGCCAATCTGATGAAACGACAGGTCAGGCATGCATCCTGCCACTCAAGTCATTCTCTATGGGGCTGCCAGAAATTGCAGAGCACTGTACATTGTACTATTTTTTATATGTTAAAAGGGACAAGACATAAAAAAAAATATTTATGGCTTTTTCACTTCCCCATGCGATCGTTTGATAGCTTCTGTATTGCAGTGTATTGTGATGTTAATGTTCGTAGGTACTAAGAGGCTGGTGTTGGGGTCTTCTCACTCCCCCCCAGCTGTCAGAGCACTGCAAGCAGTTATATATTTTTCCTGTCATATTTCACAGAATCTGAGACGTGGCGTTGAACAGAACGTCGAACCTGGGTGTGAATAGAGCCTTACCCTGAATACTAAACTGAACAGCACATTGTCAGTCTTCTCTCATCAACAACAGAGATAAATACATGTTCCCAATGCTTCTATGTGAACATTAATCTAAGGATAGAGGCCAACATATTCCAAAACTGAGCAAAACACATGGGGGTCATTTAACAAACTGGTGTAAAGTAGAACCGGTGTTCTGCCAAATCTCTATACCTTGCCAAAAGTCTATACCTGAAGTGACGCAGCCGCAGCGGAAGTGACGAGATTGCCAAGGAATCAGCTGGAGGAGAGTGTGCGTGGCGCTGCGCAAGCGCACATCCACCGGCTTAGCAAAGAATTATTGCAGCACCGCAATAGAAGTACTTCGTACACCGCGCGTGCGCACTTAGGGGTATAGAGATTTTGCAGCGCAAAATGTTTCATCAGATCTCCCTACCCCTGAGAGCGCACGCGCCCACAAATCATCAGTTGCAGTTCAGCTCTACTATGTGGTGAGCTCGGTATCCAGCACTCAGCTCTGCGGTAAAGATGAACTGCAACTGATGATTTGTGGGCGCGTGCGCACTCAGGGGTAGGGAGATCTGATGAAACATTTTGCGCTGCAAAATCTCTATACTCCTAAGGGCGCACGCGCGGTGTACGAAGTACTTCTATCGCGGCGCTACAATAATTCTTTGCTAAGTCGGTGGATGTGCGCTTGCGCAGGCAACACCCTACTCCAGCTGATTCCTTGGCGATCTCGTCACTTCCGGTGTGGCCGCGTCACTTCCGGTATAGACTTTTGGCAAGGTATAGAGATTTGGCAGAACACCGGCTTAGTTGCCCATAGCAAATGAGCTGTCAAAAATGGTGGAATCAACTATGCCAATTCTACTTTGCAACAGTTTGATAAATGCCCCTAATATTTTTCTGCTAAGATTAAAAATAAAATCCAAATCATTAGGAACATACTATAGTAATTTAATTTCTAATCTAGGGAGGCCGTACTGGGCCACCAGTTAGGGGAGGCCGACATGACGTTTTTTTGGCTTCAGTAGGGCAGGTGGCAAGGTTAGGGTTAAAGAATTTGAAAATCAGTGCGGCGCGAGGAGAGGGGGGAGGAGTTGAAAAAAAGCGGGCGATAATGTGATAAAAGGAAGGGGCAGAGCAGGTCAGTTACCTGGAATTTTGCCAGAGAACTCCCGCCCTATATATATATATATATATATATATACTGGGGTAGGGGCACACGAATATATATAAAAAAAAAGGGGGGATTTCCTTTTATATAAAAAGATAATAATGAAAAGAGTATGACGGGGGTAGAGAGCCTGAACGGGGACAGTACAGGTGTGTTCGCCCCATATCGGAGATGGATGAGAGGGGTGTGTTCTATTAATTGCCGCATCTGGCAGCACCGACCTGCACCTTTTATACTTCACAGCTCACCTGCAATACGGTTGCACTTAACTTCGGTGCAACCATAACAGGTGAGTCTATCGCATCCACCAGCTCTTTGAAGGAAGCTGTTGTACCTCGATTTACTTACCCTATGAGCGCCTTTCTCACCCTTTGGCCGTTACCTTACTGTTCTATGTCGCGGCAGTCGGGGCGGGGGGAGGTCCTCGAAGTTGGTGACACTGATGCTTATGGAGGATGGGAGGGCCTCAATGGTGGGGGGCTGGACTCCCATGGTTGGTGTAGTTGGCTCGTGGAGAAGGCGTCCGTGACTTGGTCTCCGAGCTGGCGTTTTATGGCTGGAGGCAAGACGGAGGCTCCAGTCTGGCCAAGTGCGTGGTAATAAAGTTGGGGCTTCGAGAACCTTCCCCGTCAGGGAAGAGAATACTGCATTTAATGTTATTTCATGTTATTTAATTTTATTGATGAGTTATTGATGGTTATGTATACAATATTTGGGGATAAACGGCTGCTGTGGCCATTAAATCCGAAATCGGTCTCTGTGTTTTTATTATGCAGAAGGAAATAAGTTGGAACGGGGGGAGGTCTGGGGCTGTTGGTAATAGATATGCCCCGAAAGAATAGACAATAACCTGGTCATGTGTTTTATTTCTCAATTAGGAAACAGCAATGGTCGGCCATCCCACCCCACCAGCACAATCTCTGACAACATCCAGAGATTCATTTTCCATCATGTGCTTGGTCGGGGAAGTTTTGGAAAGGTAAGAAACCATAAAACTGCAAGCATATTGTTTGCCTAATAAAGCAGACATGACCCTTTAAGTAATGTCAGGAGCATCATGCTGCCCTCAAGGGCTTCTGACTGGTGCTACCTCACCAGAGGCAAATCCAGGGAGATTCCCAAATGTGCTGGTGCATATAGCAGAGATGGCAGATATTTTTGCATTAGTGGTTAGTAGTAATGTTCCCTTTAGGAGTAAACCCCTAATATCCCTGGTGTTTACCTAGTACAGTTAGAAAATGACACAGGCTTAGCCCGGGGATGGGAGAGGATGTGGATGAAGGAAGACGTATGGCTAAGCTTTATACATCTGTTTCTAAGCTTATAGCACCCCTTGTAGTACCCCCAGTCATTACAGTGCTGTCCATGTATTGCCCCCATATCTTTTAGTGCCCCCCATAGTTCTTCTAGACCTTATAGTGCCCCCTTGTAATGCTTCTAGACTTTATAGTGCCCTTAGTCCTTATTTGGCCCCCCTGTATTGCCCCCACACCTTACAGAGCCCCTAGACCTTTTAGTAGCCCCTGTAGTTATAATGCCCCCTCCCAATTCCATATTCCCTGACACACAAAGAAGAAAAAAGATACTCACCTGACTTCCCACCACTGTCAGCGATGCAGGCCACAGGCCTCTCCCGGTCCACATCTATGTGACTATCGCTAATGTTCCCATTTTACATAAACTGACATTTATATGTACTGTATATATAGCAGCACTGGTGGTATTTTCCTGCTCCCTGTCCACACTTATGAAGATTGTCCAGTAAGAAGTGTTTTTTCTAGGTGGTGCTGGCAGAGGACAAGTATACCCACCAGCAATTTGCCGTAAAAGTCATGACAAAGCGAGACCTGCTTGCTGAAGGAGAAGAGCGCGCAATGGTGGAGCGGCGAGTGTTACAACTTGCATCTGGCTGCCCCTTCCTTCTTCATGGCACATTTGCATTCCAGACCAAGGTAAAATTGTGACTACTACATGAGTATATCATAAACTGCACTGACATATATGTATATATACATATTTATATATATGGTGTTTTAATGTCCTGCTTCTTGTATGTGTAGCTGGCACTACCCATGACAACACTGGACAAACCCTGGGGACCAGGCAATGTGCCTAAAAAATTTGGGCCTGACTTTGGGTTATTGAAGTCTATGGAACATCTTACTTGCGCCTGGAGTGGTCCAACTGGGTCAACTGGTCCAACTGGGTCCAAAAATCTACTACTGTCCTCCCCTTCCCTATGGATGTAGTTCTTAATGAGTGCTTCAAAATGGTGAGAAATGTGCCATTCATGATAATGTAAAGTTATCCAAACATTGAAATGTAATGTCTTACACAATATATCTGCATGGTCTCCATATGCATGCATAGAATATGCCAGACACAGAGAACAACCAGAGGAAAGTCACAGTATTACTGTAATTGCACAACTATATTATCATGAGTGAGTGGCTTAATGATCTGTTATACAGGGACCATCAGAGGAAGCCAGACCGTCTCCATATGGCCTGTGTCTTGGCTGATGAAATAGCTGGTTACTGTAAATACATCAACTCTACAAATACTTTAACAGATATCTAAACTGTATATATATATATATATATATATATATATAATATATGTATCCATCTGACAGGAGCTTGTTCTACTTGGAATGGAATATGTCACCTATGGAGATTTCCACCAACTCCTGAGGAGGAAGGGGCGTCTTGACATCCCCAGTGCAAGGTACAGTAGTCAAAGCCTAAACAGTACAACTATGTGACAGATTTACTAATGCTATCTAAGATTTAGACAGTGGAAACTTAAGGCCCCGTACACCATAAGCTATTGTCAGCTGAACCTGCCGGGAGAAGATCTAACGTATATGAGGATCCCCTGAACAGATGAGAACAGATGCCACCATCAGAGGTGTCTGGCAGAAGCTTTCTCCTCTCTCCCCATTGACAACACATATGAGTTTGGACAAACTGAGCGTGTATGAGTTTGAGGGAGTCAAGAGATACCGTAGCTCTTAGCAAAAGAGTGTTCAGCCAAAAGCTGTTGAAGATCTGTGGGCACCTTTCGACTAGACAGTCTAAAAATGTGCCAGAGTTATCACAGTGACTGATGCGGGATAAATAATTTGGCGACCTTTAGGGTACTTTCACACTAGCGTTTTTCTTTTCCGGCGCTGAGTTCCGTCCTAGGGACTCAAATCCGGAAAAGAACTGATCAGTTTTATCCCCATGCATTCTGAATGGAGAGTCAGTCCTTCAGGATGCATCAGGATGTCTTCAGTTCAGTCTTTTTGACTGATCAGGCTTTTCAGAAAAACGTAGCATGCAGTATTTTTACCTCCGGCCAAAAAGCCTGAACACTTTGACTGAACGCCGGATCAGGCCTTTTTCCCATTGACTTGCATTAACGCCGGATCTGGCACTGTGTGTTCAGTCAAAACGGATCCGGCTTTTGCATGTTAAACCCGAAAAATGTGAAAAAAAAGTTAAAGTCCCTAAATGGCGGATCCGTTTTTTCCAATGCATTTTTTCATTGTGATCAAAATCCTGATCAGGATTCAAATGTAATCCGTTTTCACACGTTTTTCCGGATCCGGCGGGCAGTTCCGGTGTCGGAATTGAACGCCGGATTAAAACAACGCTAGTGTGAAAGTAGCCTTAGACTGTCTAGTCTAAGTTTATACCACCTAATGTTTGGTCTGTAGGGATGAGCGAAGCGAGCTTCAGGTCCTAGATTCAAAGTGAGTTCGCTCAAAACTTCAGTTTACTGCTGTACGGAGATCCGTCTCTATACAAAATTAACATGTATGACCTCCGACCAGGCAAAGTGAGTTATTCCCGAAGTCTCGTGAGAATTCAGTGAATAACTTCGGAATTTGACTTTTAAACTGAATTTTTTTTTTTGAAAACTTAGATCCGAACTCGGCTTCAGTTCCGACAGCATTAAACTGAAGTTTTGAGCAAAGCTTGCTTCGTTCATCCCTAATTAAATCCATTAGCACAGTCCATTATATGCAGTCTAATAGGTAGCACAAAGTCACTTTCCAGGTGACTGTGGCCCTCTATGTTGTGGCCCTCTGTGCAGCTGGATAAGTTATACATGTGATATGTCCACCGCTGATATAATTATTATTACACTATGTCTTAGGTAATGGATACTTTCCATATACCAGGACTTTTTTTTAAATCAAAACAGCATGAAGATGATCTAATTTGAAGGAATTTACAATTCCATAATTTCTATATTATTGGAAGTTTCTCTTTAATATTAACATAAAACAATCTCATATGTTCAGAATATAACAGGTTTAGGTACATATGTGCTATGAAGAGAACGATAAGTGCAGTTGTCCCACCGGGCCATAATAGTAACATAAACTCCAGTCATAAATAACATAAAATCCAGCCGGTCTGGTCTACTGAGCGTTGTGTATTTCTGAGACTATATCATCCACTAAATCCTATTCTTTCCTCTTTCTTTCCTTTCTACCAGATTCTACGCCGCAGAACTTGTGTGTGGAATTCAATATCTGCATTCTAAGGGCATCATCCACCGGTAACCTGAAATATATGATATCATCCTGATATAGCACCGAGCACCAACATAGTCCACTGCACTGTGCACAGAATGGACTCTTGGTCTTTGCCCATAGTCAGGATCACAGTCTCAATTTCATGTGCTATACTTGCAGCAATTTTATAGAAACGCAAGCAAGGCAAAGGAGAAAATACATGCAATAATAATAGTGACACCATGATCCTTTGTGATATAGGCAATGGGACAGATTGATACGCCAGTCTTATCTTCCAGTGTGCTGGTAGAAGATCCACCAAATGTATAAATACCTTTGGAAAATCTTCTGGCAGTCAGTGTACCAGAAAACCAAATCTATGCAAGCCGTACCCTCTGCAATTCCCCTCAACCAATATATTTCCAGATAATCTGAAGACTATTAGTCCACTATCTGTTGGGGTTTAATCAGCAGATTCCCTCTTCCTCTAACACAACGCTACATGCAAGCACCCAGTTCCTGCATTCATTCCTGATATCCTACAACAGGCACTTAGAGACTGAGCTTGTGGTAAAGGTTTTCCTTAAAACCCGGATAAAACACCACAAAAAATATTTTTGTCTTACACTGACTAATATAACATTAGCCAAATGCAGCATTATACTCTGATAATTATAGGAGGAACACTGACAACAATTAAGGTGTTTTTTTTATCGTCACAGAGATCTCAAGCCTTCCAACATCCTGGTGACTGAAACGGGCCATATTAAGATTGCCGACTTCGGTCTGGCACTTGAGAACATCTATGGAGACCGAACAGCCACAGAATACACTGGAACACCGGGCTTCATTGCTCCTGAGATCCTGGCTGCGGAGGAGTACAATGCTGGAGTAGACTGGTATGCATTTGGCATCATCTTGAACATCATGATTACCACCAGCCACAAATACCAGCGAGGTCTATTCACTTCCTCCAGCAAAGAGGCGAAGAACATCATTAAAAAGGTTAGTATATTATAAAGTAATATAATCTACAAACTGTAATAGGCCATGTTAACAGTGTGGTTTGAAGGACTGGACTTTTTTTTTTTTTTTACCACACGGCAGCAAAACGGCTAGAAACACCACTGGTAGTAGTAGTAGTACTGAAGTAGTACTGAAGTAGTACTGAAGTAATCTGATATATAACAGCCAACCTTTCCTCTGGTGTTTATAACAGTGCTCAACTTCTTATAGGGACATATTAGTGATATATATTACCTAATTATTGTATGTTTAAAGATAAATCTATTAATATGTTTTTCTAAAAAAAATTGACAATGAAGTTTTGCTATTGGTTTTTTCATCTAAATTTTTATGAAGCTGTAATATAACTTTAAATTAATATTCCTATTTGTAGCTCCTCCGGGAAGATCCTACCAGGCGTCTCGGAGTCAATGGCAACATCAGAGCCCACAGGTTTTTCCAGTGTATTGACTGGGACTCGGTGGAAGCCCTTAGGATGCGTCCACCACACATTTCTAAACCAGTAAGTATAAGAAGAAACAATGTACAGGCCTGTTTAGAGACATTTTAAATATAGACACAAATGATAGTGACATATCTTTCATCTCTTTTTCCATATTTATCATGGTACTAAGAAGAGTAGATATCATTATTGTGTGATAACCTCCTTCTACTATCTCTTTCTTATAGCCAAACAACATCCAGCGTGGCTCAAGACCATTCAATCTCCAAATACTGGAAGCAGCAGAGTCTAGCAACTCGGCCTTTTCAGCAAACCACCAGGCCTTATTCACAGGGTTTTCCTTTACCAACATCAGCTGGAAAACCCCGGAACATCCACCAGCTCTTTAATACCATCAGAGCAAGCTGTCTTCCTAAGCCCCAAGGAGAGCTTCAGAAAGGAGAAGATCAAGATGGACAAGCAGGACCTGGACAAGCAGGCAAGAAACATCATCATGACAAGACTAAAGTCAGGATCAGGACCTCAAAGGAACACCAGAGATATTCCTGTTCAAGAGGATGGCCACAGAGATGGATGACACCAAAAAGGTAAGTATCCTTGGGGAAATATTATTTGGCATTATGATGTGCCTGGACATACCAGGCACACTACATGCCCATGACAATTACAGCCTTATGCTACTATATGTATAGTGTTCTGCTATATATATACTACATAAGAGAGCAAAAAAAAACACTATAATTATATTTACCGGTGATGACCGGTAAATATAATTACAATTTTCCCCCTCTTCTATAACAACTGATTGTGATGTTATGGGCGATGGGGAAATAAGGTGTGTGATGGCTGGCTATTAAGGGGTGGAGGAGGCCAGGCGGGGGGGAATTTACTAAAACCAACATTTCAGAACATGGTCTTGGTGAAAAGCGTGCTAAAGTAAGATGTGACACACAGTCGAGTCTCATTATTATGACTACCAGCTAATATCTAAAGTAACCATTATGTGCAGCACGGACAGCAGCTAGACGACCTTGGAGGGACTCAAAAAGGTAGGTTGTCACAGGTATCTGGAGCCATGCTGACTGCAGTGCATGGAGGGTGCGTGGGGGTGAATCCAAACAGCGAACGCAATGATCGAGGTGGTCCCACAAATGCTTAAAGGGGTTGGCCACTCTTTAAATACTCTCCACTACAGTGTGGCAGGCAGGGAAACAATTAAGTTCCTAATAAACTCCATTAAACACCTCTGCCTGCTTCTCTTTCAGTTATAAGCCACTGCCCCTTAGTCCTGCTCTACCTTGCAGCTGAGTTCGTCCATGGCTGCACGCGACATGGAGGAGCTTGAGAGGAAGCTCGTCCATGCGCATGTGCAGTCTGCTCCTGTCAGTGGTCGGCTCCAACTGTGACAGGAATCAGCTGCTTGTTCCCTCTCTACAAACAGCTGATTCCTGTCAGAAGCTGGCTGTGAGAAAAACCTGCAGAGTCCCTACTGCAGAAGCTACTTCGTCCATCCCCATCCCCCCCTGCACTATCACCACACAGCCGACCCGCTAAGCCACGCCCACTGGTTCTGTTAGACCACGCCCCCTGCAACCAACAGGGAAAGCACACCTTGGAGTGTTGCCTGCTTTTTGGATTATATATATATATATTTATACAAACATCGCGTCCACATGGGTGAATAATCTTTTTTCTATTTTCATCTAATGAGAGTGCTGTTGTTTCGCTTTATATATATATATATACACATACATATTTTTTTATACACAAAATATAACACACGTGTTTAATATATTTATATGTGTATATACATTGTGGTCCGCAATGCATGGGCGCTGACCGTATGTGTATATATATGTACTGTACATACACATATGTATATATACATATTTATATACATATATTTACACACGTGTGTGTGTGTGTATACATTGCAATGCATGGGCGCCCACAGTGCGTCCACTGTCTGCAGACATGAACCCATTCATTTAAATGGGGTCTGCAATCTGCATCCGACAGCACTTTTTCGCAGTGCTGAGGCATAGACAGAAAACCCATGGATGCACTCCCTAGGTTTCCGATCTGTGCTTCCATTCCAGACCACACCGTATCTTTCGGATTTCAGACCCATAACTTGATACGGTGCGCACACGGCTGGTGCCTGTATATTGCAGACCCCCTGTTCGCTGGCCACAATACAGGCACAGGCAGGCTATGGTCATGTGCATGAGGCCTAAAGCCATACCTCCTTCCAGTATCCGGCAGGACAATCCCGGATTTCAGTGGCGGTCCTGGTACGGGGGAGGCATGTCGAAAATGGATCAGTTTTGCCCTAATGCATTCTGAATGGAAAAGGATCCACTCAGAATGCATCAGTTTGCCTCCGATCAGTCACCATTCCGCTTTGGAGGCTGACACCAAAACGCTGTCCGCCTGATGAAACTGAGCCAAACGGATCCGTCCTGGCACACAATGTAAGTCAATGGGGACGGATCTGTTTTCTCTGGCACAATAGAAAACGGATCCGTCCCCCATTCACTTTCAATGGTGATCAAGATGGATCCGTTATGGTTATAGAAGACCTAATACAAATGGATCCGTTTATGACGGATGCATGCGGTTATATTATGGTAACAGAACCGTTTTTGCAGATCCATGACGGATCCGCAAAAAACACAAGTGTGAAAGTAGCCTTGGGCACGTAGTGTCCCTCTTCCTTCTATTCATAGGCGTGCGCAGCCTATTGCATTAGGGTGTGCACCCTAAAGCACAAACACACACGCCCCGCGCACGTGTGTATGTATGTATATATACATATATATATTATATACATACACACAGGCCGGGCCTCACCCTAGCGTTGCCGTGACTCCGCCTCTGCGCAGTGGCGACACTAGGAATAATATATAGGGGGGGGGGGGGCACATAATATATCACAGTCAAAAATGGGGGGCACTAATAATTTTCACCACTTAATCATACTACTGAAAAAAGCAAAATAAGCAGGGCCAGGCCGACACAGAGGCTGGGGAGGCTCCAGCCTCAGGGCGCAGGCCAGCTCCCCAGTCTCTGGGCGGCCGTCGCTACTGCTGCCACGATTAATGCCGGGCTGCCGGCCGCGCTGCCTGGAGGACGGAGGGAGTAGAGACTGAGCACTGCACTGACTTACGTGCTCCCTCCATGCTCCGCCTCCTGGCTCAGCCGCTCCGCTGGTCTCTGCTGTCTGCTCAGTCGACGCTTACTGGCTGCGTACAGCGCGCGCACTTTGACCTGACGCGCTGTACGCAGTCAGGTCACATGTGCGCGGCGCCCTCTGGAGACCAGGAGCAGCGCGGCCCGGGCAGCAGCAGGCAACAGCACACCGGGCACCTGCTCTGGCAACTGGCATCTCCAGGAGTCCAGGCCAGGGTGTAGAGGTGAGCGGAGCTGCGGAGCTGGCCTGTAGACTAGTGTATATTATATTACCGTTATGTACAGTGCGGCCACTCAATACTACACTCAGTTACTGTAATGATCATGGCATCCATTCCCAGCATTATAAGAGCCATCACTTTCTCAGATTACAGAGTGGTGCCAGTGTGCCACTGCCAGGTTATAACATGCCAATGCCAGGTTATAACATGCCAATGCCAGCCTGATGACAGTCATCACTTTCTCAGATTACAGAGTGGGCAATGCTGCCCAGCTGATGGTGCCAGGTTATAACATGCCAATGCCAGGATTGCCAGCATTGCCCACTCTGTAATCTGAGAAAGTGATGGCTCTAAATATAATGCTGGGAATGGATGCTATTATTACAGTAACTGTATGCTCTGACTGTGTATTACTTCTCAGTGCACTGCCCAGTTTATTCTCAGTGCTGCTTCCTTTGACATTGGCATATGGCTAGGATATGTCGGCGCCGGCCACTCATGCTACACTGTCATCAGGCTGGCATGTTATAACCTGGCACCATCAGCTGGTCAGCATTGTCCACTTTGTAATCTGAGAAAGTGATGGCTCTAAATAATTTAGAGCCATCACTTTCTCAGATTACAGAGTGGGCAATGCTGCCCAGCTGATGGTGCCAGGTTATAACATGCCAATGCCAGCCTGATGACAGTGTAGTACACTGTCATCAGGCTGGCATTGGCATGTTATAACCTGGCACCATCAGCTGGGCAGCATTGCCCACTCTGTAATCTGAGAAAGTGATGACTGTCATCAGGCTGGCATTGGCATGTTATAACCTGGCACCATCAGCATGGCAGCATTGCCCACTCTGTAACCTGAGAAACTGATGGCTCTAAATATAATGCTGGGAATGGATGCCATCATTACAGTAACTGTATGCTCTGTGACTGTGCATTACTTCTCAGTGCACTGCCCAGTTTATTCTCAGTGCTGCTTCCTTTGACATTGGCATATGGCTAGGATATGTCGGCCATGACTGTGATAAGACAATCATTTACAAAAAAAGGTGATTTACAGTGTAAATCTGTGGTCGTCGACGACGCTTGCCTGACTGGCTGAGTACAGCGCGCACTTTGACCTGACGCGCTGTACACAGTCAGGTCACATGTGCGCCCTCTGGAGACCAGGAGCAGCGCGGGCAGAAGCAGGCAGCAGCACAGCACTGTGTCACGACCCAGCCCAGGCCCCAGCAGGGATAGAGCGTGAGAGTCTGCCCTGAAGTGAAGTAAGATAGTGCAGCGTACTCAAGTTAGGTGTAGAAATGTTCCTGGGTGTTGTAGTGCAATAGACACTAAACTGAGACGGCTGACTCTCTGCAAGGGCAGGTGATGATGAGAAATGTTCGTGACGCCAGTGCCAATTAAACGGTGGCACGCCGTTTGCTGATAGCAGGAAGAATTGAGGAACCACGTGATGTTAAAGCAGAACTCAAACTTTAGTAGTCATCATATAGGGACAATAACGGAAACGCAGTTCCTTTGCAGACAGTTGATTTTCGGTACAGTTGATGCAGGCAATATATGTATAGCAAGGTGACTTCAGAGTGTTAAACACAGGACTTGTAGTACAGGCAGCTTGCACTCTATTCCTGACTGATCCTGGAACATATAAACTCTTCTCCAAGGTCCAATGCCCTAGCTCTGGCGTATATCCTTGGTTTTATCTTTATCAAGTACCTCCTCTGTTGTCTTGAGTACCTCTTGCTTTCCTTGACATGCCTCTGTCTCTCTCTCAGCTTCCTCAGGCTCTAGAAACTTCTGAACTCAGGTGTTCCTGCTTCTGCATAGATGAACTCAGGAGGGGAACCTTCTCTTTGAATCTGGAACCCGGTTACAGGGGCTGCAATACCCTCTCCTGGTCTGCAGGCTTCCGGCCTGGACTTGACTCTGACATAGTCTAAACTCCAACTGCTGTAGACTGACTTTAGACTAGACTGATCTCTTCTTCCCTGACTGGGCCTTATATAAACTAGGGCTCCCTAGCTCCCTCTAGTGACTAAGAGCTGGAATGACACCCCTAGCAGGCCTGTACATGCAAGTTTCACAGTAACAGGGAAATACATAGCATTACATTACATGACATTTTATAAAGATGACATATACCAACTTCCCCATAAATAAGGGGGGGACGACAGCACACCAAGTGACCCTTTTGTAGTGACGGGCATTACAGTCCCTGTACACTACATACCCCACTGCTTTAAGCTGAGTACGACCTCGTACTCCATCAGGGCCCGCCCAACTGGAATCTCTACCTGAAACAGAAAAAGAGACATGCAGGCATACATATATGTCATTCATCTGCATTTACATTCATATCAGGTCCAATTGGCAAAAGCGAAGTGTGGTGACAAGGGGCGTCGTTCTCTTCTTCTCAGGATAGTGAATGGAACTGGGGCGCTGACCTGGCACAGCGTAACATTATAACCAGGATAGTCCATGACAATGAATAAGTCCATAAAAGAACAGCAAAATAGATAAAACAGTATAAAAGTTCTTGGAGGCTCAAAGAACAAACATGAGTCCGTACCCAGGTTATTTTCCTATTAAATCACAGAGGCTCTCGTGCGGTGGAGTCCATCTCTGGGCACATTTCCTTTAAAAAGAGTAAGAATCTCAGAGGCTCAGGTTCTTTTGAGTATGTCTCCGGGCACGGTTCCTTAGTATCAAGTTGCACAATATAAAACAAGTGCTGTAATACCCCTGATCAACCTGAAAAGGGGGTTAAGGGTAAAAGGTGCAACTCAGGAACAGGCACAACTTGGCGTGGGATAGCAAAAGCAGGTAGGAGGTCCTGGAAACAAACGTGGTTTTGTTGACTTTATTACTTCAGTGGTCAACACCTACCACTGAGCCGTGGATAAACTGGCAGCAGCAACAAACGACCAGGAAACATAGGACTCCTGTCCTGGAAGGGTTAATAACATCATTCTTTGGTGAAATAAATCAAAGGCCTAGCAGGCTGATTCACAGGGGTATGTCATCATTACCCGGCTCTGCTGGCAAATACGGCCTGTAGTAGTCCTCTACAGGAGGATGGGCCCACATAACGGGGTCAGGGGGCAGCTGCAAGGTAAAGGGGCCCCTAATAGGTATTGGCCCCATGGGCCTAGGGGTAAACCCTCGAGTGGACCGTACCGGTCCCGGCATACTGATTGTGGGTGGTGCTGCATTGGGTACCGCCGCCGCAAGCGGTCTGGTGGGCTCTGCGCAGCAGTCCACAGCAATAGCGGGTCCTCTTTGGGGGCCGCAACGGAGCAACATTAGCAGACGGTGGTTTACGGGTGGTGACAGGCACCCTTACCTCGTCCTTCTTTGGCGGCGTCTGGATCCTGGCGGTCGCGATCTTGCGCAGCTCCCGCAACTTCTCCTCCAGCCGGACAATCTGTTCACCGATGCTCTCCGTGTCAGAGTCGCTGTCATCTGTTGGTGCCGCCGGCGCAGGTACAGTCAACGATGGCGCGGACTCGGCCTCTGCAGGTTCTGGTGATGCATCGGGTCTCCGACCCCTCCGGATGTTCTCAAAGGTATTGCGAAGTCCTTTTAAGTTTTCCATATCTTGTATGGTCTTCTCCCGACGAGGCAGCTCGGGGGAAGGATAGGGGCTCAACCATTTTTCCAACACGGTTGGCTGCCAGAAGACGTTAGGCCCAAAGAAGGAGCTCCGCTCCTGGAAGGCGTGATGGGCCGGCTCTGGAGAGCGTTCCGGTTCCCGCTCGCAGCCAGAGTAGTCTTCTTCTTCTGCCTCCTAGTCCTCAGGTTCTCGCTTGGGACGGGTTACGGCAGTTGCATAAGGGGCTCTCAGGCTCTCGGCAGGGGTGAACTCCACTTCCTCTCCCTCGCGGAGGCTGTGCTGATAGGAAGGGAGGTAGTCTCTCTTGACAGAACTTCTGTTAACATATAGGTCTCTGCCAGTCAGGTGATCTTGTATGAACCCGTAGCCACGGGCTTTGTCAAAGGACACCACCAACCCCTTTCTCCTTTCCAGGCGGGGTTGGGTGTTGGTGTGTCGTTCATGGATAGTCTTGGTCAATTCCTCATAATAGATTTTAGTCTTTGTATTCCGCTTTATAGCGGCCTCCCGGATCTCTGCCATTAGTGAGGACCACTTGAAAGAGGGCTGAAAGAAGTCTCTCCAAGAGCCATAGAAGGGCTCTGGTTCTTTCTCCCGTGGCGGGCAGGCGGGTTTCTCCGGTCCCGGAGAGTAGGCCGGTGGAGCCTCTTCTGGCTCTACACCAAGATCATTCATTTTTGGTATTTCAGGCGCGGACGTTGCAGCAAAGCGGTGCTCACTCTCCAACATGCTCGATCCTTCTCTGGAGAGCGATAGGGTGGCGCCAATAAAATCAGCCAGCTCCTCCCATTGCACTGGGAGGCCGCCCCCCAGGTATTCCAGTATATGGAAGGCGGAGTCCATGCTGGCCGACATGCAAATGTCCAGATAAGCAGTGGCGCCTGACCTTGAACTCCTTCCCGCTATTTCCTCAGAAAGGCGCCAATTTTTCCCGCCTTTTCGGGATGAAGATGACGCAGCAGCTATTTCAGTAGCCTCAGCGGCCATCTTTGGGTATAAACGCTGTCTATTCACTGACAGCAAGCAGGATTATAAAAAGTCCATAAAACCACACTCCGATGTGGCGATTTCTTTCCTCTTGATAGCGCAACACTGCACAGCGCTTTTTGGAGGTTTTAGGCACACTTTGGGTATGTTTTTCAGTCCACAAAGTCCACTTTAATAAAACAGGCAATTTGTCACTTTGTTCACAGGGCAACTGTATAAGGCACAAAGTTCACGCTTCTTGCACTAGAAAGCGTGCGTATCCTGTTCGTGACGCCAAAAGAGAGGTGCAGCGTACTCAAGTTAGGTGTAGAAATGTTCCTGGGTGTTGTAGTGCAATAGACACTAAACTGAGACGGCTGACTCTCTGCAAGGGCAGGTGATGATGAGAAATGTTCGTGACGCCAGTGCCAATTAAACGGTGGCACGCCGTTTGCTGATAGCAGGAAGAATTGAGGAACCACGTGATGTTAAAGCAGAACTCAAACTTTAGTAGTCATCATATAGGGACAATAACGGAAACGCAGTTCCTTTGCAGACAGTTGATTTTCGGTACAGTTGATGC
This sequence comes from Bufo bufo, assembly GCF_905171765.1. NCBI lineage: Eukaryota > Metazoa > Chordata > Amphibia > Anura > Bufonidae > Bufo > Bufo bufo. The sequence goes on from NW_024400417.1 coordinate 16,197, forward strand.
AGGCAATATATGTATAGCAAGGTGACTTCAGAGTGTTAAACACAGGACTTGTAGTACAGGCAGCTTGCACTCTATTCCTGACTGATCCTGGAACATATAAACTCTTCTCCAAGGTCCAATGCCCTAGCTCTGGCGTATATCCTTGGTTTTATCTTTATCAAGCACCTCCTCTGTTGTCTTGAGTACCTCTTGCTTTCCTTGACATGCCTCTGTCTCTCTCTCAGCTTCCTCAGGCTCTAGAAACTTCTGAACTCAGGTGTTCCTGCTTCTGCATAGATGAACTCAGGAGGGGAACCTTCTCTTTGAATCTGGAACCCGGTTACAGGGGCTGCAATACCCTCTCCTGGTCTGCAGGCTTCCGGCCTGGACTTGACTCTGACATAGTCTAAACTCCAACTGCTGTAGACTGACTTTAGACTAGACTGACCTCTTCTTCCCTGACTGGGCCTTATATAAACTAGGGCTCCCTAGCTCCCTCTAGTGACTAAGAGCTGGAATGACACCCCTAGCAGGCCTGTACATGCAAGTTTCACAGTAACAGGGAAATACATAGCATTACATTACATGACATTTTATAAAGATGACATATACCAACTTCCCCATAAATAAGGGGGGGGGCGACAGCACACCAAGTGACCCTTTTGTAGTGACGGGCATTACAGTCCCCGTACACTACAATAGTTCTTAAATAAAGATAATATTCTTTTCCGTCTGATCTGAGGTCTGATGGGGTTCTGGATGGGGTAAAATTACAAGGAACGCCCTGGATGGGGGGGGGGGGGGGGGGGGCGCACTTGGGCAGCTCAGCCTCTGTTGGTGGTGGACCTTGTCCCAGCCCTGAAAATAAGTATATATAAATAAGATTACAAAATACGAGAGTTTTTATTGTACTATCCTAATACTTAAAAGACAAGCTTTTAAGAGTTTTCCTTTCTTCCTCGGTATTGCTTCAGACCTGAGAGAAAGAGAGAAACACTCTCCAAAACTTTTCTTTAGAGTTTAAAGCAGTTTCAGCACTATAATAAAATAATTTACTTACAAAAGAAGCTATTCAGTCGTCTGCTGTGCCGTCCTCTGCTTGCTTCCGCGGATCTTCCCCTGCTTTCAGTCTCTCCTCAGTGCGCAGGTGCACTGTTATGGGGGATCTGTGGATGACACACTGTTATGGGGGCATCTGTGGATGACACACTGTTATGGGGGCATCTGTGGATGACACACTGTTATGGGGCATCTGTGGATGACACACTGTTATGGGGGCATCTGTGGATGACACACTGTTATGGGGGCATCTGTGGATGACACACTGTTATGGGGGCATCTGTGGATGACACACTGTTATGAGGGCATCTGTGGATGACACACTGTTATGGGGGCATCTGTGGATGACACACTGTTATGGGGGCATCTGTGGATGACACGCTGTTATGGGGAAATCTGTGGATGACACACTGTTATCGGGGCATCTGTGGATGACAAACTGTTATGGGGGCATCTGTGGATGACACACATATGGGGGCATCTGTGGATGACACACTGTTATGGGGGCATCTGTGGATGACACACATATGGGGGCATCTGTGGATGACACACTGTGATGGGGGCATCTGTGGGTGACACACTGTTATGGGGGCATCTGTGGATGACACACTGTTATGGGGGCATCTGTGGATGACACACTGTTATGGGGCATCTGTGGATGACACACTGTTATGGGGGCATCTGTGGATGACACACTGTTATGTCGGACCTGTGGATTACATATGACTGAGGAGGGCTATCAGGGGATATTATACAGGGCTAATATAACTGAGGGGTATCAGGGTAAATTATACAGGGGGTAATATAACCAAGGAGTATCAGGGTACATTATACAGGGGTAATATAACTGAGGAGGGCTATCAAGGACATTATACAGGGGTGATATAAGTTATATTACCCCTGTATAATGTCCCCTGATAGCCCTCCTCAGTCATGTTACCCCTGTATAATAATGTCCCCTGATACCCCTTAGTTATATTACCCTGTATAATAATATACACTGATACCCCTTAGTCATATTACCCCGCCCTGTATAATTTAACCTGATAACCCTCAGTTATATTATATAACTGAGGGCTATCAGGGTACATTATACAGGGGTAATATAACTGAGGAGGGCTATCAGGGACATAATACAGGGGTGAGGAGTAAGATAAGTTATATTACCCCTGTATAATGTCTGATAGTAGCCTAGCCCTCCTCAGTTATATTACCCCTCATGTACCCTGATACCCCTAGTTATATTACCCCCTGTATAATATACCCTGATAACCGTCAGATATATTATATAACTGAGGGGTATCAGGGTAATACAGGGGACAACAGAGGAGGAGTAGCACTGTGGGACAGGGGGTTACAAAGGTACATACTTCTTTTTTTATATGCCCTCAGCCCTCACCCCCACCTCACCTCACCAACTTGCAGGCGCGCTAGGTACACACAGATGCAGCGTGACGTCACGTCAACTCACCCTGAGCCGCACAGCACGCACCGTATGGCTCCCTCTCTGTCTCCGCTGGGTCCAGGACTCCACCCCCTATGTGAATACTAGCCACCGCCCGCCCACAGCCAGGTATTGTAAATTAAATCACAGTGCGGCGGGCGGCGGCAGCAGCCAGCATAACAGACAGGGGAATCAGCGGGGGGCAGTGAGCACGGAGGTGACTATTAGGGTGTGCCCAGGCACACCCGTCACACCCCGTGCGCACGCCTATGCTTCTATTCTAAAGTTGGGAGGTATGCTAAAGCACTGATGAAATGACACCTAAGGTGCTGTTGTCACTATGGTATCACAAGTAGGCAGAGATGTCATGTGACCGCTCCCCTGGAGACGCTTTGCTGTGATGCATGCTGGGATTTTTACTTTCACTTTGCAGCTGCTCCGCCCACACAGCCTCTCATTAATGGGAGCATGCTATGCCGAATGCAGTAGAAAATTGATATATATACAGTATATCTGTCATGATACAAATTCCTCTTGGCTTTAGTTATTGTCTGGGGCACTTTATTGTTTTTTATACTTATGGTGGCCAATCCCTTTAATTGAGCTCAAGTCTGGGAAATTCTGGGGACCAGGGTAGTACTTGGAAGTCTCTTCCAAGCAATGTGAGACATTTCTAGCTGTGTGACATGTCACATTGCCTTGCTGGAAGATCCCATCTGCCCAAGGGAAGACAATCAGCTTGTATGGGTGTACGTGATCTGCAAGGATAAATTCTTACCCACATGCATGGCCAACTCTGCCACCACCAGCTTGTGTTATTTCAGTTATGGCTGCAGCGTGTTTGTTCTTTGAGGTTTCTCGTCTGACACACCAATGTCCATCCAGTCAAAAAGCAGAAAACTTGACTCATTGGAGAAGGCAACCCTTTGCCAATCAGCGGAGGTCCAATTTCTATATTGGCACAAAAACTGAAGCCTTTTATGCAGCTTTGTTATCAGAAAGGCAGTGACCATTCATCTGCTTTAGGGCTCAATCAGACACCCATATAAATGGGTCCGCATCCGTTCCACAATTTTAAGGAACGGATTGTGGACCCATTCATTTTAATGGGTCTGCAAAAGATGCGGTCAGCACACCGTGTGCTGTCCGCATCCGTAGTTCCATTGCGTGGCCCTGCAAAAAAGAAAGAGCTTGTCCTATTCTTGTCTGCAATCTCGGAAAAGAATAGATAGTTCTATCACAGTGCAGGCCGTGTGCAGTGCGCAAAATGCGGAAAGAACACAGCCGGTATCCAAGTTTTTCAGATCCGCAAAACACTATGGTAGTGTGAATGCGCCCTTAGAGCCCCATACACAGTAGGGTTCATTTTGGCGATGAGCTGCTCCTTTGTAGTGTGTCGGTCCGCCCGCGCGCTCCTTCGTAGCCAACGTTGCCCTCTCACATCAATGGTACGTGATGCTCTGCAGTTTCCATGTACCATTTGTCCACTTACGATACACTTTCAACACAGCAGCATACAAACAGTTAACAAACTGTGCAGTTTCAGAAATACAGCCACCTTTGGCCTAAAAGCCAATAATCATCCCTTTTTTATGAGCTACGCGCTGCCAGCGTCAAAAATAGGAAGCGGCCATAATAATGTGACTGGATTTTGAACAAACTGCATAAAAGAATCTGCAACAACAGCTTCAACACAGATGCCTTTAGGGCGTTCATTTGCTTATTACATCTCAGATCTGTACATACACTGATCAACTTTCTTTTGTTACAGCATCTTATAAATGCCATAATTAGTGTTGAGCGAACTTGTGTCTTCAAGTTTGGCATACAAGGTTCTAAGAATTCCGTTATGGATTCCGCTATCACACAACATAACTTATGGTCAATGGTAGCGGAATCCATAACGGAATTCTTACATAACCCGAACCTTGTACGCCGAACTTGAAAACAGAAGTTCGCTCATCCGTAGCCATAATAATAAAGGGCCTGCCTAGTGTCCGGAACATTTTAGAGGCTTCTGTTGAAAAGTACAATGCCAGTCATTAAAGGGTTAATACTTGAGCACACTGCGGGTGACTTCATAGTGAAAGTGAATGAGGCATTAAACACCTATAGTTACTATGGCAACTGTGCTGATGTCAGATACATAAGTCTATGACATAAAGAACCCATGGAAGAAGATTCCATATCAGAAGGGCCCACGGCCATATGCAGCACCATGCTTGATGTGTCTGGAGACAAGGAGCTTCATCATCTGTAAGAGAGAAAGGGGAAAACTACCTAGCCAGCCACATCAGCGCTATCCACCTAGCCAGCCACATCAGTCCTATCTGCCTAGCAAGCCAGATCAGCCCTATCAGCCTAGCGAGCCAGCCCAGCCCTATCCACCTAGCCAGCCAGATCAGTCCTATCCGCCTAGCGAGCCAGATCAGCCCTATCCGCCTAGCGAGCCAGATCAGTCCTATCCGCCTAGCCAGCCACATCAGCCCCATCCACCTAGCCAGCCAGATCAGTCCTATCCGCCTAGCCAGCCAGATCAGCCCTATCCACCTAGCCAGTCAGATCAGCCCCATCCACCTAGCCAGCCAGATCAGTCCTATTCGCCTAGACAACCAGATCAGCCCTATCCGCCTAGCCAGCCACATCAGCCCTATCCACCCTAGCCAGTCAGATCAGCCCCATCCACCTAGCCAGCCAGATCAGCCCTATCCGCCTAGCCAGCCTGATCAGCCCTATCTGTCTAGCGAACCAGATCAGCGCTAGCCACCTAGCCAGCAAGATCGGCCCTATGTGCCTAGCGAACCAGATCATCCCTATCAGCTCTATATGCCTAGCAAGCCAAATCAGCACTATTTTGCCTAGCGATTAATGGGGTGACAGATGCTGCAGCCAGATCGTGCTCACATCCAATGCTAGCTGCTACACCTTTATTTGTAAGGCCCTTTAGTGGTCAAAATATCTCCATAAGAGGCTCCCACAGGGGGCCTGCTTTGGCCTTACCTTCTTTAACACTGTGTAACTGCTTACTAATCTGTTCACTGTTTAACCTTTATGACTATGTAATGTCATCATATCTATAGTGGATTTATATTATGTGGCATTGTAAATGTACAAATTCTGATAAAATATGCTGTTTATGTTGGCATTAACTTTCTAAGCCCAAGGGAAGGGCAGCGCTCCAGCCACGGTTCCCTAGAGGTTCCTCCACAGGGGGTTTTCCTCTCCTGAATGCTGGGGAGACTCTTCGTGAGTCGGGGGTGTGCCATTTTCATAGTGATTGGTCTGATAATAAATTTGAGGCACTGAAAGAATATACCGTATGTAAAGGGGGAATATTAATCACCAATATTTATGCAAATACCGGTAATTAATATTCATAAATAGGAGGAGCCAACTATTAATAACTCCGCCTATTTATGCCTTTATATAACAATAACAATATTTTCACTATGCCTTACACTGATCGCTACACTAGCTGCATGCGCCTTACTAACTATCGCCAATAACTACACGTTACACAGATAGATACAAATATAACAGGTATTTATTAACAATACACTGCGCAATACACTAACCATACAGCACTAATTATACAGTACTCAACTACACTACACGTTCCCAATTCCACCCATAAACTAACTATACGATACACACATTCAATATTAACAGCCCACCCACCTAGTACTATCCCTATGGGGTAGACGAAAGTTGACAGTGGTCTTACAAGGGTGTAAGCCAACCACAAAGCCTAAATATACCGCAGGAGGTGATTAGGGTAAATCAGGGATCAGGGAAAGGGTTACCAGGGGTACATAGGGTAGGGTTACCAGGGGTATATAGGGTAGGGTTACCAGGGGTATATAGGGTCGGGTTTACCAGGGGTATATAGGGTAGGGTTTACCAGGGGTATATAGGGTAGGGTTTACCAGGGGTATATAGGGTAGGGTTTACCAGGGGTGAAGATATATATAGTGAGGGTTTCCAGGGGATAGCAGGAGGGTATATAGTGAGTGAGAGTAGTGGGGTATATAGTAGGGGGGTATATAGTGAGTAGTGGGGTATATAGTAGTGGGGTATATAGTGAGTAGTGGGGTATATATAGTGAGAGTAGTGGGGTATATAGTAGGGGGGGTATATAGTGAGTGAGAGTAGTGGATATAGTAGGGGGGGTATATAGGGAGTGAGAGTAGTGGGGTATATAGTAGGGGGGTACTTAGGTATAATGCGAGTTGTCCAGGGGTTGCTCGTTCGTCCAAGGGGGGTCTCCTTCAGCGGCGGGGGGGGGGGGGGGGGGGGGGGGCGGCACGGCTCTTCTTTTTCAGTGCTGGGTCCGTGGGATATTTATATCCCACGGCCCGCACTGCCGCACCGCCCACCGGGTGGCGCGCGCACGCGCGCACACCACCATTGGAGACACGTGGGCCGGCGCAGTGAGATGATGTCACTGCGCCGGCCCGTGCGTCTCCTGAACGAGCGCATCGGGGCCGCGCTTACATGCCAACAGGCGGGGGAAGCCTTTTGATCTCCCGCCTGTGGCATTCAGGCATTCCGGCCAGCGAGATGTTAATTTCGCTGCCGGAATGCGCATAATAGAAGGAGAGGAGACTTCTCCCCTTCTTCTATCATGTATAATTGTCTCCAGCGGCGCTGGTGACAATTATATCAAAGGGCTCAGATTCTGTGGAATCTGAGTCCTTTGAAGTTATCAGGATGACCGGACCTTAGTCTGGTCATTCTGATACAATCAACCAGATTGCATCTGTGTGAATGCTTGGGGGACATTCACACCGAAGCATCTGGTTTCAGATGTATGGAGGGGGGGGGAATATCGTATATCATATATATCTATATATGTGTATGGATGCATGGGGCACATCCATACACATGTATACACCAACATAGGGGACAAACATAAGAATATATATACACACACATCAGGGGGCATAAGGGGCCCAGTTATATACATGTATACATATCCTAATATGTATACACATGTATACAAGGGGCCACTGCCCTATACATATTATAAAAGGGGATTATAGAAATACATATATATATATATATATATATATATATATATATAGAACAAGGGGCCACAGTATATATGCTAAGGGGGCATATATTTCCCACAGGGCCACCATGAGTCCCTGTGGGCACCCATGGGCAAACGTGCACAGATGCTGGGCACATCTGTGCACATCATCCCAGGATGCGGTAGTAAATGTATGCATATATACCATACATGGCCGCACGTGATTGCATGCATGCATGGGTATATATGCATACGTCTCAACCCTTCCTCAACAATCCCCCTGTTGTCGGGAATACGACAATATCTTGGGAGAAGGGGTTGAGATGTATTTGCCTCCCCTTTCCCCTCAACCCCATCTTCAGTGATAGTTCAGGAAGAACTGTAGTGTCCAACAGGTTCTTAGGTACTTAGACATCACCCCTCCAGGTTTCCTCCGACCTGCCCGTTCACCGTACCTACTCCTCCATCCACCGGGCACACCATCTTCTTCTTTAGAACTTTATTGACCTCTTTTATCTTGATCAGTCCCTCCTACTGTCATCTTGGACTTCCAGAGCGGCTTGACCCTTGCAGTCTTTGACTGGTCTTCCTTATTGGTAACTGTCTTCCGTTGTTAGCCACCCCTGGGGTTGGGGTGACCACACTCTTACTGTCTCTCAGCAATGCTGCCGATCTTCAAGTCCATCCGCCCCAAAGGAATCTGGAGCGGGTTGACCTTCGCAACCTTAGTCTTTTACTGACATAGGATGGCATCCTCTCTCAACCAACATCCTTCTGTGTCAAACAAAGAAGGATGGCCTTCTTCATAGGTTAGAACGCTCGAGGGGAGCTGGGGATGAAGTACCGTTCGGTTGTTCATCACCGTACCTAGATTGATGACACTGTATCCCTGTCTGGTGCGACCGGACACAGGTGCCAATGACGAAGCAGTACAGGTTGAATTTCGACACCCATGCCACTGAACCGCCCACCAGTTGGTATGGTTGATGGCGAAAGGAGAGATCAGTGGACTTATTCGCTGGCGGAGGTTGAATGGGAAGTGGCCGTTGTGTAGTGCTGAGACAATATGTTTAAGGTTGTCCGAGAGTTCGCTTTGGACCTGCGTACACGCCAGAGCAAGCTGAGCCCGATCCTGCTCTTCTAACAGACCCACCACTAACCTCCTAAACTTCTCACGTATAGCAGAAGATAGAGAGGTAGTGGCATCAATGTGCGAATGCTGTAAACCCTCTAGGACGTGGTTTACATCAAGCTGGGTCCTGAATCCTTCCCCGGCATGTCGCGCAACTTCCCCAAGCTTATTTCTCAGGACTTCCATATCCATAGTGTTCAGGGCGCCCACTCCCAAAGCGCCTCCGCCAAGTCCCATAGCCACTAGATCTCTCCTCCCCTGTTCTTCCTACGTGGGGGGTCGTCTTTTCTTACCTCTTGTCCCGCCTCTATCCAACCTCTTACCATGTCAATTTGGCTCCTGACGAACTCCTCACACCTGTGATCCCAATGGTCAACAACGGAAGTCATCTACGGAAATTCTCCAGGTAAATAGGATGAATTTGGCGTCCGTGATGATTTTCCAGGGGGATGACAGTTGAGGAGCTACAGGATCTGCCAATTGATGGATAGGGGCAGTCAGTGCTTTAAGTGGGCCAAAAGAGGTGCCGGTACTCTATTAGGCGCCGGTGCTCCCCCCCCCCTGCACATCAGACCCCCCCATCACACACATATATATTAGTTCCTCTATGTACCAGTACAGTACCCCCCCCCACCACCGCACATTCGTTCCTCTCTGTACCAGTACCCCCCCTGCACATCAGACCCCCCCCCCCCACTCATCACACACACACACATTAATTCCTCTCTGTACCAGTACCCCCCTGCCAGGGGGGTACTGGTACAGAGAGGAATTAATGTGTGTGTGTGTGTGATGAGGGGGGGGTCTGATGTGCAGGGGGGTACTGGTTCAGAGAGGAACGAATGTGCGGTGGTGGGGGGGGGGGGGTACTGGTACATAGAGGAACTAATATATATGTGTGTGATGGGGGGTCTGATGTGCAGAGGGGTACTGGTACAGAGAGGCACTAATTTGTGGTGGTGGTGGGGGGGGGGGGTACTGGTAAAGAGAGGAACTAATGTGTGTGATGAGGGGGGGGGGGGTCTGATGTGCAGGGGGGTACTGGTACAGAGAGGAACGAATGTGCGGTGGTGGGGGGGGGGGGGGGGTCCTGGTACATAGAGGAACTAATATATATGTGTGTGATGGGGGGGGTCTGATGTGCAGGGGCCCCCCTACACATCAGACCCACCCATCAGACACATATATATTAGTTCCTCTATGTACCAGTACCCCCCCCCCCCCCGCACATTCGTTCCTCTCTGTACCAGTACCCCCCTGCACATCAGACCCCCCCCCCCTCAACACACACATTAGTTCCTCTCTGTACCAGTACCCCCCTGCCAGGGGGGGGGGGGGGGGGTACTGGTACAGAGAGGAAACTAATGTGTGTGGGGGGAGGGGGGGTGCCTGTCACTCACCAGTACTCTTCAGAAGTTGGATTCCAAAGCAAAGCGTGTTCTTTGCTGCACCGTCCGACTCCTTGACTCCAAGGAGGACCAGTCACTGGTCGCCGCACTGATCGCTCCTCAGTCCACAGGCGCGCGGGAAGGAGTTTACGTCACCTAACGTGAGGTCAACTCCTGCCTGCGCCAGCCTGAGCCGTACTCTGCAACGACCCGCCCCCCCCCACTAGCTGCCCAGCCAACGACTTAGGGAGGAGATACTGCCAGCTCTCCGCTGCGCTCCCGCAGGGCCGGCCTTAGGTGTCCAGGCGCCCTGGTGCGAGCTAACCTTGTGGCGCCCCACCCCCCCCCAAAAAAAAAAACAAAAAAACACTGTCTTGTTGCTGGCATCATGGCATAGGCTGGCTGACTATCCAACCAAGTAGTTACCAGCCCGCACACCACCAAAGGCCGGTGTAATGTTATACTTCCCTACTTCGTGAGATTTCCCTACCTTCGTCACTTCCGGTCGCACCGGGACATGACGTGAGGAGGTGTTGCAGCGCCGCGCAGGCGCACAATGACAGGTTAGGGAAGTTTCACAGCAGAGTGCGCATGCGCCAGAGTCTCGCACGGCGGTTAGGGTAGGAAAAAACTATGGGCCAGGTGCGCAGGCGCAGTGATCGGATGGATGTTCTCAGCTGGACACCGGCCGACACTGCGCATGCACCGGGAGCCTCACCAGCGGTTAGGGAAGGGAAAAATTATGTACGGGTCAGTGCTTTTCCCTACCCTAACCGCTGGTTGAGGCCCCCAGCGCATGCGCAGTGTCGGCCGGTGTCCTGCTGAGAACATCCATCCGATCACCGCACCTGTGCACTGGCCCATAATTTTTCCCTACCCTAACCGCCGGCGAGGCTCCCAGCGCATGCGCACTCAGCTGTGAAATTTCCCTAACCCGTCATTGTGGCGCAGTGCGCCCCCCCAATATAATAAACATTGGTGGCGCAGTGCGCCCCTCCCAACACTCCAGTATAATAAACATTGGTGGCGCAGTGCGCCCCCCCCAACACCCCAGTATAATAAACATTGGTGGCGCAGTGCGCCCCCCCAACACCCCAGTATAATAAACATTGGGGGGCGCACTGCGCCACCCCAACACCCCAGTATAATAAACATTGGTGGCGCAGTGCGCCCCCCCCAACACTCCAGTATAATAAACATTGGTGGCGCAGTGCGCCCCCCCAACACCCCAGTATAATAAACATTGGTGGCGCAGAGTGCGCCCCCCCAATATAATAAACATTGGCGCAGTGCGCCCCCCCAATATAATAAACATTGGTGGCGCAGTGCGCCCCCCCCAGTATAATAAACATTGGTGGCGCAGTGCGCCCCCCCAACACCCCAGTATAATAAACATTGGTGGCGCAGTGCGCCCCCCCCTCACCCCAGTAAATAAACATTGGTGGCGCAGTGCGCCCCCCCCAATATAATAAACATTGGCGCAGTGCGCCCCCCCCAATATAATAAACATTGGTGGCGCAGTGCGCCCCCCGAACACCCCAGTATAATAAACATTGGTGGCGCAGTGCGCCCCCCCATCACCCCAGTATAATAAACATTGGTGGTGCAGTGCGCCCCCCCAACACCCCAGTATAATAAACATTGGTGGCGCAGTGCGCCCCCCCATCACCCCAGTATAAATAAACATTGGTGGCGCAGTGCGCCCCCCCTCAATATAATAAACATTGGTGGCGCAGTGGGCCCCCCCTCAATATAATAAACATTGGTGGCGCAGTGCGCCCCCCCTCAATATAATAATCATTGGTGGCGCAGTGGGCCCCCCCTCAATATAATAATCATTGTTGGCGCAGTGGGCAGTGCCAATGAGGTTAAAAAATAAAAATAATAATTAACTCACCTCCTCCAATTGATCGTCTTCTGTTCTTTCTTCATGGACCTGTCAAAGGACCTGTGGTGACATCACTGTTAGCATCACATGATCCATCACCATGGTAATGGGTCATGTGATGAGCTCAGTGACGTCACCACAGGTCTTGAAGAAAACAGGAGAACGGCAGCTACGCGATCATCTGGAGGAGGTGAGTTAAATTTTTTTTATTATTTTTTAACCCTCACTGGCACTTCCCACTGAGCCACCAATGTTTCTTATACTGGGGTGTTTGGGGGGGAAAGCGCACTGCCTACCAACGTTTCTTATACTGGGGTGTTGGGGGGGGGGGCGCACTGTGCCACAAACGTTTCTATACTGAGGGGGGGGGTGGGGGCGCACTGCCTACCAACGATTCTTATACTGGGGTGTTGGGGGGGGGGGGGCGCACTGTGCCACAAACGTTTCTTATACAAAAACAGGAGGCGGGTGCTGGAATCAAATAGCCGGCACCCGACCTCTGTGACAGGGAGCTGCGATCAGCTACAATTAACCCACCAGTACCGCACCTGAAGGGTTAACTCAACTGCAGCTGATCGCAGCTCCCTGTCACAGAGGTTGCTGTCGGCTATTTGATTCCAGCACCCGCCTCCTGGTTTTGTATTCAGGTCAGTTATCTTCATTGGTGGCGGCAGTGGCCTCAGCCCCTCCCCTCCTCCTCCCGTCTCTCTTCTTATTGGCAGCGGCGGGGGCAGCAGGCAGGTCAGACAGGGGAGGAGGAACGAATCAGGTCAGACAGGGGAGGGCTAGATGGAGGGGGCGCCCCGAGGGAGAACACAAGTTCAGTCCTCGCCTGCCGCATATTACATTGCGAGCTGTCGGCCGCCCAGCGCCCCTGTTACTATGGCGCCCTGTGCGGCCGCACAGCCCGCACACCCCAAAGGCCGGCCCTGGCTCCTGCGCTACCGGTAACCGAACCCACGTACTGGGCGCACGGAGAGGTGCTGGTACTCTCCAGGGCAATTTTGGAAGTGGCGGTAACTGAGTACCGCCGCGTTCCGGCCCACTTCAAGCACTGGGTGGCAGTGCAAGAGTCGGAATGTGGTTTTACCGGTTGGAGATCTTTCTGTATCGTAGGGGACCCTCACCACTGTTGCACAGATCTGTCCCCTTCCTTTGAAGGGGTACCACTGATCGTTTTCTCCAGCCTGTAACACTAGCTTCCCTACAGGTTTTGTTTGGGACAGATAGACCCACTGAGTAAAGGTCCAGCACCCCTCGTCTGCTGTCTCACAAAAGGCCATTTAAACGAACACATCTATATTGATGTCAAAGTTAATATCTCTACCCCTGGGGTCCTTCCAATCGAAAGACACATACTCCCCCGGTATTCTTTCAGTCATAGGAGTACCATCCATCCCATACATCCACCGTAGGGTGGTCTATCCCGTTGCACACCAAATCCCAACTCCAGGGATTAGTGTCCAACATCACCATCTGGGTTTCTTGCTCCCAGTAGCATAGGTGACAAAATAGTATCCTGTCACCTCAGAAACACAGTTGTCTCTCATGATGGTGATCATGAAAGACCGTATGGATGAGATCCCCTTAACCGAGCATACCTAGGGTCCTTTGCATCGGTCCGTACCTTTAAAACTGTGGCTCGATATAAGCCTTCCAGTTTAACCAGACCACTCTGATCGTTCCAGATGGCCTGACCAGAGTCACTGCAGTTTAATTTTAACATCATTATAGTGGTTCGTAAATAATCAGTGGACACATGTCCCCTGAACGTAACTGGATTCCCTGGTGATAATCATCTGGGAATCTCTTACATGCAATATAAGCCTTCAGGGTGCCCTTTTACTGGAATGGGCCTATCAAAATTTGTCCTAACCCTTAACCTGTCTAGGCTATCCTTCTCCAGGAAGGTAGCCTTCAGGATGTGCCAACCGCTGGTACTCTGCCCCAGTGACATCTTCAGGACTCAGTATTCCCTTCTTGGTGCATAACACCGTGGTTGTGTTAGCTCTCACTTGCTGGTATGGGTGCAAGTGTGGGTCTTTAGATACCCATCTTAAGGATTTGATAGGTGTAGGGTCTGAGTCCTGAAAATGCCTAAATTCCTTGAGACAGAGGGCATGTAAGTCATGTTGAATGGCAGACCCATTCTCCACTGGGTATAATGCTGAATTACACCGGTGGCAAAACCCTCTCTTTGGAAACCATACAGATACCACTGACCTGAAGTAAAGGCGATGTTCTCGTATGGTTTCCGGATTTTGCCACCCAAACATTCCACCATTAAAAGGCTGGTCCATTAAGTGATATGTTTGCCATATCAAATGTTAGTCCCCAGCCCTCCCCTGAAGAGGCCGACCCTGGCCAGTCAACATGCTTACCCGCCAGTGTCACAAGCTGGAGACATTATCCCGTTCAGAGGATGCCTAGCTCTTCCCTGGTCAAGTGGTCCCATGGCCGTGTCTCCCTCTTGTGTTCTGTAATTAGATGGAGTGTGATCAGTGGAATGGATTTATCATCGACCCCCAAGCCCTATTACCCCTCCCCCCCTTCACCCAACTCGGAACGGTATATGTTATTGAGTTGTGGAAGCTCGGGTGGCTTTGGCTTGGTCGATGTGAATCCACAAGAGTTCCTGCCGTCTATGGGATTTCTTTTTGGTTGGTGATTGGCCTTTGCACTTTCAGCATGGTGTCTCCCATTACTTCAAGGACCTTGTATGGTCCTTCCCAGTTTGCGTCCCAGGGGCCAGCCTGACGGAATACTTTTACCATCACCATTTCTCCTACAGCGGGCATTGGTGTTTCCCCCTGTAGATACGGTCTGTGTAGCCGTATTGCTGCGTGAGGCAGTAGCTCTTTTCAGGTTCTGTTGAACCTGTTGGAGAAACATGTCTCTGGCGATTGCGTCTTTCGTGGGCTCTGACACTTGAGGTTCGTTGGGGAGACATAGGGGCATCTTACGTCCGGTTATCAGTTCATACGGGGAGATACCGGTACTGGAGGCTTCGGTGGCTCGAATACCCATCAGCACTGCTGGAAGATAGGTTACCCAAGAGGAACCCTTCTCCAGCAGCGCCTTGGAAAGCCGGGTTTTGATGGTCCGGTTCATCCGTTCCACGATACCCGCTGACTGAGGGTGGTAAGGCACATGAAACCTTTGCTTTATGTCTAAGAGACCACAAAGCGCTTTCATTACCTTACCCGTGAAATGTGTCCCTCTGTCTGATTCTATCACTCTGGGGATACCCCATCGTGACAGAACCTGTTCCCAGAGAACACGGGCAGTCGTGGTAGCAGTTTCATTGACCGTGGGGATGGCTTCTACCCATTTCGAGAAGACATCCACTATTACCAATGCGTAACGGCAGTTACGACTTCCGGTTGGTAATGGTCCAATGAAATCGATTTGTATCGCGGACCACGGACCATCCGCAGGTGGAAACCCGTTGCAACACTGGTTTCAGGGCGGATGCCCTTGGGTTGACTTGAGCCACACACCAGGCACTGTTTGGGTAACCTCCTCCTACTGAATGGGACATCCCTGGCCAGTATAATTTATCTCTCAGGTGAGGCAAGAGTTTATTCCGGCCAAGTGTCCAAACAGTTGGTGGTTCAATCGCGTCAGTTCTGCTTGCAGATGTTGCGGGACCACCGGAAGAGGGAGTTGCTGAGTACGGTATCGATACACAAGATCCCTTGTAGTACAGACCAGGGGTGTTGAGGTGATTTGATGTGTGTCATTAGAAGTGGATCCATAGATTGTTCCTCTTCTAAATGACACGGGCCGTCACTCAGATGGGTACGTGCTGCAATCCGGTGAGTTGGTAGGCGCCCATGTCCGGTACCGGAGGGTACCCGACACTGCCGCTAGGTTTAGCCAACTCCGTCTGCCTTGTTGTTTCCCATTATCAAAGGTTCATCGCCTTTTGATGTGCCGGGATTTTGATAATGGCTGCTTCCGTCATATGTGCCATGCCCCACTCCCACAGCTCTTTCAGGACCGACCACTTGAGCCAGAGGTTTGTTTTGGCTGTCTACTAAGCCTCTCTTCTTCCATATGTCAAGATGGCAGGTGAGGGAGCGATCTACATACGGAGCTGTGCCTATATATAGTCGTTTCCCCCTGGGGGCTGAAGCAGCCAGGCTTCTTTGGACGCCTCTAGCTCTGCACGCTGTGCTGGACATGTGACCGGTAAGCCTGACAAGACTCTTGGGTACCAGTGGTTTCATCCAGACAGCAAAACCCGGACATATTCTCCTTCCAAATAGAATCGAGAGCCATCAACAAAGATGACTCTGCTATCTGGACATCTGTCGGTTCGAAACATCTGTGGAGAGTCCGTCCAGTACGGGTTGGCCACAGTCATGTTCGGTTCCAGTCAGGTTAGCAACTGAGACAGAACATACTTGGGCCTTATGGTCCACCTGCAGATTCCGGCCACTGAGATCCATGATCCATCTCCCGAATCTCTGTTGGGAGACTCCAGGGAGAGTATCACGGAGCAAGAGGGCTAAAGGAGAATGTGGAGTCTGCAAGGTGAGGGGTCGGAAGCCTACAATATGCTCGGTAGTCTTGACGGCATAGTGTATGGCTGCCAATTGTTTGGCACATTCATCGAACCCTCGTTCGATGGGTGAAAGTAGCCTGGAGAAATATCCCAGCGGTCGGGCCTCATACCCTACTTTCTGAAGAAGGACCGCTGCGATAGACTCCATCCCTGAATGCGCCTGTATGGCCATTTCCCCATCTGGATGTGGAGTAGCCAACACAGGTGCAGAGGATAGATCCCTTTACAAAA
>NW_024400418.1:0-32856 GCF_905171765.1 Bufo bufo
TTCCTTTTAGGAGGGCATTTTTAGACATTTGGATCCCAGACTTCTTCTCACGCTTTAGGGCCCCTAAAATGCCAGGGCAGTATAAATACCCCACATGTGACCCCATTTTGGAAATAAGACACCCCAAGGTATTCAATGAGGGGCATGGCGAGTTCATAGAATTTTTTTTTTTTTGGCACAAGTTAGCGGAAATTGATTTTCTTTTGTTTTTTCTCACAAAGTCTCCCTTTCCGCTAACTTGGGACAAAAATTTCAATCTTTCATGGACTCGATATGCCCCTCAGCGAATACCTTGGGGTGTCTTCTTTCCAAAATGGGGTCATTTGTGGGGTGTTTGTACTGCCCTGGCATTTGAGGGTCTCCGCAATCATTACATGTATGGCCAGCATTAGGAGTTTCTGCTATTCTCCTTATATTGAGCATACGGATAATGAGATTTTTTTTTTCCGTTCAGCCTTTTGGCTGAAAGAAAAAATGAACGGCACAGATTTCTTCATTCGCATCGATCAATGTGGATGAAAAAATCTCTGCCAAAAAAAAAAAAAAGGAGGGGAAAGGCGTCTGCCAAGACATAGGAGCTCCGCCCAACATCGATACCCACTTAGCCCATATGCCCTGGCAAACCAGATTTCTCCATTCACATCAATCGATGTGAATGAATAAATCATTGCCGGGATTTTATTTATTTTTTTTATATACAAAGTGTTTGCCAAAGTATATGAACACCGCCGCCTCCTCAGCTCATATGCCTCGGCAAACGTATCTTTTACTGCAGAGGAGAAATCTCGTCTTGCGGCGCCGCATACACCAACTTTTGTGTAATCTGACAGCAGCGCAATGCTTCTGTCAGAATGCACATCAGTGCTGCAGCTATAAAAAAAAAAATGAAAAAACCAGGCCGCAACGCAATAAATTTATTAACTTTATAATAAAATTTGAATGGAACATATAAACTTTATTTAACTTTTTGAACTGAACGTTAACTTTTTTTCTTACCGGTGATTTTTTTTTTCTTTACCTTTATAGGACAAACCTCTCCTTCCCCATGGGACAATGTGCAAAGCGCAAATCGCCCAAAGATGTGGCGAAGTACATTATGCACTTTATCCCAGGTGAAAGGAGAGGTTTGCAGCAGCTGTGAGTGTAAGGGCCCTAATAGCCCTGTGTGCCTGTCCTGTGAGATGCAATCCCTATGCTAAGTGTACCTGTGTGTGGTACTTCCGGAAACACTCCCCTAAGCATAGGGCAGGGTGGTCAGGGCAGTCAGGACAGAAATAGTGGGTGTCATGCCTTATTCCACTCCTGCTACAGACACAACATCTTTTTCGGGGTGACGGTTGGGTTGAGGTACCAGCAACGACATTGGGGAAATGTCGCTCGTGTAGACGGCTCACTACACTGGTGGATGGGGCCACGGAACCTCCTGGATACAGGAGGTTCTCGATGATCTCTTCCTGAAATTTGAGGAAGGATCCTGTTCTCCCAGCCTTACTGTAGAGAACAAAACTATTATATGCAGCCAATTGAATCAAATATACAGACACCTTCTTATACCAGCGTCTGGTGCGTCAGGAAACTAAATAGGGAGCCAACATCTGGTCATTGAAGTCCACCCCTCCCATGTGAAGGTTATAGTCGTGGACTGAGAGGGGCTTTTCAATGACACTGGTTGCCCGTTCAATTTGTATTGTCGTGTCTGCATGAATGGAGGAGAGCATGTAAACGTCTTTCCATTTCACCGCGAGCAGTTCTTCGTTACACAAGGCAGCCCTCTCCCCCCTTGCAAGACGGGTGGTAACGAGCCGTTGGGGGAAGCCCCGGCGACTAAGTCGCACGGTGCCACAGCAGCCAATCTTTTCTAGGAACAAATGCCTGAAGAGGGGCACACTTGTGTAAAAATTGTCCACATAAAGATGGTACCCCTTGCCAAATAAGGGTGACACCAAGTCCCAGACTGTCTTCCCACTGCTCCCCAGGTAGTCAGGGCAACCGACCAGCTCCAGGGTCAGATCTTTTCCCTCATAGATCCGAAATTTGTGGGTATAGCCTGTGGCCCTTTCACAGAGCTTATACAATTTGACCCCATACCGGGCCCGCTTGGGATGTATTGTTTGAAGCCAAGGCGCCCGGTAAAATGTATAAGGGACTCGTCTACGCAGATGTTTTGCTCAGGGGTATACAAATCTGCAAATTTGTTGTTGAAGTGGTCTTTGAGGGGCCGAATTTTGTGGAGCCGGTCAAAAGCTGGGTGGCCTCTGGGACGGGAGGTGCTGTTGTCGCTAAAGTGCAGGAAACGCAGGATGGTCTCAAATAGTGTCCTGGACATAGCAGCAGAGAACATGGGCATGTGATGAATTGGGTTCGTGGACCAATATGACCGCAATTCATGCTTTTTGGTTAGACCCATGTTGAGGAGAAGGCCCAGAAAAATTTTAATTTCGGAAACTTGGACTGGTTTCCACCGGAAAGGCTGGGCATAAAAGCTTCCCGGGTTGGCGGCTATAAATTGAGTGGCATACCGATTTGTTTCTGCCACAACTAAGTCCAAGAGCTCCGTAGTCAAGAACAGCTCAAAAAATCCCAGTGCCGAACCGATCTGAGCTGTCTCAACACGAACTCCAGAGTGGGCGGTGAAAGGGGGAACTACAGGTGCGGCTGAAGTTGGGGACTGCCAATCAGGGTTTGCCAGCACCTCAGGGACTCTAGGGGCTCTACGGGCCTGTCTGTGCGGTGGCTGCGACGGGGTAACTATTGCACGTGCCACCGTACCAGCTTCAACTGCCCTTCTGGTGCTCGCTACTTCACCATGTTGTACGGCAGTGCTGGTACTAGGTCCAGGATGGGCTGCGCTGCTGGTGTATGCCTCACTACGTAATCCGACAGCGCCAGCCCCACTCTGCTGCCCTTGAAACGGATCCTGCGCAACCTGTGGTCTGGGCCGGGTACGCCTGGTGCTATCAGGGACCTCAACCTCCTCGTCCGAACTTTGGGTCAGACTGCCACTGCTTTCTACAGGTTCATATTCTAACCCGCTAGATTCATCAGATGAGGGTTCCCATTCCTCAACCGACTGGGTCAGAATCCTGTAGGCCTCTTCAGAAGAATACCCCCTGTTTGACATTTGGACTACTAAATTTAGGGGTATTCCCTGAGACTACCCAAGAAAAAAAGCAAGCATATCTTACAAATGGGAGGCTAGCGAAGTACCGGAGGCCGCTGCGATTGATAAAAAATATCAAAACTGATTTTTTTTATCGCCGCAGCGCTTGTAAAGTGATTGTGCAGTGATCAAAAAAAATAATAATTTTTTGTCACTGCGGCGGGGCGGGCGTGGGTGAACGCACGTGTGGGCGACCGATCAGGCCTGATCGGGCAAACACTGCGTTTTGGGTGGAGGGCGAGCTAAGGTGACACTAATACTATTATAGATCTGACTGTGATCAGTTTTGATCACTTACAGATACTATAAAAGTACAAAAGCTAATTAGCAATACGCTAATCAGCGAATCAGTGACTGCGGTGCGGTGGGCTGGGCGCTAACCGATGCTAACTACCTAACCAAGGGGCCTAAACTATCCTAAAACCTATCAGTCAATACCAGTGAAAAAAATAAGTGACAGTTTACACTGATCACTTTTTTCCCTTTCACTAGGTGATTGACAGGGGCGATCAAGGGGTGATCAAGGGGTTAATTGGGGTGATGGAGGGTGATCTGGGGGCTAAGTGTGGTGTTGGTGGGTACTCACTGTGATGTCTGCTCCTCTGCTGGAATCAACCGACCAAAAGGACCAGCAGAGGAGCCATTTAACACCTTATATTTATAAATATAAGGTGTTAGATGGCTTGTGATTCGATTTTAAAAAAATCAGCAACCTGCCAGCGACGATCATTGGCTGGCAGGTTGCTGACGAAATACTCCTCTAACTTTTGCCGGCCCGCGATGCGCATGCGCGGGCCGGTCTGACCGAAATCTTGCTTCTCGCGAGATGACGCACGGATGCGTCCAGGAGGAATGAATCGACCGCCTCCAGGACGCATCCGTGCGTTAGGCGGTCCGGAGGCGGTTAATATCACCTTAGTGGCCCTATTTCAAATTTTCACTGTGCATTCAATTACCCCTTAATTCCACATTTTTGTTCCCTGTACTGCCTACTTTTACCTGTGCTTAAAATAGGGTTGCTAGGCATGTTCCGTCTATCTGTTGAAGGACGGAGGACACAGAAGCAGGCTTGCGTGCACATTTCTGACGGAGGACACAAGGTCACATTTCTGACAGCCAGGGACTGTAAGTAAATGATTAAAGCTAGGTCCTCCCCAGCAGCTGATAACAGTGCCTGGGCTGTGTGCATTTCTCTCTCTCCCTGCGCTTGGCAGACGCTCCCTCACTCAGCAGAGCTGGAGGATGCAGAGTTGAACCAGCGCAGACCAGGGAAGGGAGATCTGCCATCTGCTCAGTGTATAAATGAAAGCAACATGTGGTAAGAGGACCCCTTTGTGCTGCAGGAGATTAACCCATTAGGGGGGAGGGCTCTGGTTACTGACACTTTTGGGGGGCCTATTGTTACTGGCTAGTGAGGGCAGGCGGGATTAGCCTCAGGGTGAGGGCAGTGGCGGCCATCTTAACTGAATAGTGAAATTGCAGTTTTATGCAGACTGGTTGCTAAGGGCTGAATCTTATTAAATATGGGGTAAGTCAGTCTAATAGTAACTGATTCTGGAATATCATGTTATTAGTAACTACATATATGAAAATTGAAATTAGGGTCTAAATGTGACAGTTATCCTTTAAGGATGAGATCTCCCAACTGAGGCACCCAGGTAAAATGTGGCGGGAGGTCGCATCAGGCTGGGCAACACCTGTCAGTGCTGGAGGTGTGGAGAACTGGGCCACCTGGCCTAGACCTGTACAGTTTCTCATCCCCAGCCCCTCAACCAACTACCTTTAAAATAAGAGCTCCCACTGCTGATGGGCAAGCTTCGGGATCCCTTCCTAAGGGCCCTGGTTCTATCCCAGAGGACATTGTTGGATGTTGCCCTGTGGTTCAGCCATGGATAAATGGACTGTCAGTAAAGGGTGACCACATTTCCTAACTGCCATTCAGGGACACTTACTTTCAAAAGTGCATTTCGTCAAACTTAGTGCAGGTCTCAACTAGCACACGCAAGTAAATGTACAAAAACCAAGTAACATATAAAACCAGATTCAAAGCATAGATGGCAAAGCGGATTACTGTATACTGTACATAAAATGTATGGAGGTTACACCATGCCGGACAATATAACCTCTGTGACATGCTGTACAATAAACAGTATAACCCCTACACAGTGTAGAGGTATACTGTATAACGTGTGGCACAGTGTAGGCTATATGTGTATAACATAAACATACTCCACATGAAAACTTACAATTACTTGGCTTGGCCCTTGGGGATCTCGGACACCACTTCAACACTTTGGCCGGAGGCTCGGTGGAGCTGATGTGCTTTATCCTAATGAGAAAGATTTCATAATAAGGATTTGGAGAATGGGCAGAGGGATAGCAGAGCAGGGAGAGGCTGTGCTGCTACTAGGGGGTCATACCATGGGGGACTAATAATGCCCACCATAATGCCCCCCCAGTAGAAATAATTCTCCTTATAATGTGCAAAACATACCCCCTTGTAATGCCCCCAGTTGAGCTAATGTTCCCATAATGTGCCAATATAAAATACCCCTTCTTAGTGCCCCCGTAGATGACCCCATAGTGCTCCTCTCCCCCCCTTCCCCATAGTACCCACCATAATGTGTCCCAGTATAAAATGCCCCTATACAGAGCCCCCCATATAAAATACCCCTTATTTTTAGCCTCAGTAGATGCCCCTATAGTGCTACCCAATAATGTGCCAGTAAGATGTGCCCCCATAGATGCCCCCTAATCATGTGCCAGTAAGATGTGCCCCCATAGATGCCCCCAATCATGTGCCAGTAATAAGAGCCCCCCACCATCTTGTGCCAGTAGCCAGAGTGCCCCCCCATCATGTGCCAGTAGCCCCCTTATGTGCCAGTCGCCCCCCTATCATGTGCCAGTAGCCCCCCTATCAAGTGCCAGTAGCCCCCCTTATGTGCCAGTAGCCCCCTATCATGTGCCAGTAGCTCCCCTTATATGCCAGTAGCCCCCCTTATGTGCCAGTAGCCCCCCTTATGTGCCAGCAGCCCCCCTTATGTGCCAGTAGTCCCCCTTATGTGCCAGTAGCTCCCCTATCATGTGCCAGTAGTCCCCCTTATGTCTGTGCCAGTAGCCCCCCTTATGTGCCAGGAGCCTACATATATATATATAAAAAAACAAAAACGTATACTTACCTCCTCCAGGATGCGATGCAGGCCTCTTCCGGCCTGTGTCCCTCGCTGGCTCAGGCGGCGCGATGACATCATCGCGCCACCTGCACCGGCCTCTGATAGGCTGCCGGCCTAGTGCTGGCAGCCTATCAGAGGAACAGGGAGGGGACACACCTCTCCCTCCCCTGCTGGCTGCCGCAGCACAGATATTTGTATCGCCGTCCTGAGGATGGCGATACAGATAACTATAGAGATGAGTGAGCGCTTCCACCGGCAGCGCTCATCTCCTGCTGTGCCCTGCCGGTGCCCCCCTTCTGACAGACACCCAAGAAACGGCCCTGGTCAAAGCAGCGGTCGGCGGCTCAGGTCATTCCAGGACACTGCATTGTCCCGGAATGAGGGTGACCGGGACCCGGGACAGACTCTCCAAATGCGGGACTGTCCCAGGCGATCCGGGACACGTGGTCACCCTACAACATGTCTGATAGATATAGGATCCTAAGTCACTATGACATTTAGTGAACTTTACCAGACTTGCTTTCAGAATCAATATGGAGAACTAGACAAGTTGCTTACGAAAGAGCTGGGTGAGGGATACGATAAGCTAATAGACGTCACCCAAGAGGTACATCAGACCCTAATGCAGCTCCATCAAACATGTGTCCTGCAGAGCAGGTTTGCAGACATGGTAGGCAAGGTAGGAATAGTGATAGTCCCCTGCAAGTAGCGTGCACATTTAACCTCAGCAACAGGTCACTATACCCTTGTTTGTGGGTACTCATAACAAACAAAGGATAGCCACAGTACTGGTGGAGCTCTCGGCTTCTGTCACATAACAGTCCACCTGGGCTGTCGGACACACATTAGCAGGTTAAAATGCGGAATGAATAAATAAGAAAGAGACCCCCCTTCGCTCCTATTGTATAGATGTGTGTAAATCTACCTGTATAGGAAGATCCTGCTGCTAGATGTCTAATAAGGAGCTATTGTTCTCCTTAGGTAAGTGTATACAAAATAGATATATCACCCGTAGGGGATATGGGACATAAGCGCTGGTATACACAATCAGAAACAGCTAGTCCTTTGAGTTGGCACTATCAGTTAGTGCCGGCCTGAATGACTGAGTGGTTAGCTGCAAGAGTAGGTTATGCCAAGATAAATAAATATAAATAAATATGGGGATCGGAGCATATAGTCAATTGGTGAGAGTGACAAGAAGCAAATAAAATATAATATAAGTATTTGCACTGGGAGTTGAACGGTGAGGGAAAGATTAATATTGATATTACTAATATCGTTAGTACCTTGTCTTTCCTCCAAAATGATCCCTTGCTAAATGTTCCGTTATGCCGTTTCTTGTTTCTGAGTTTCTCTTGTTGTTCCTATCGAGATGCTATTATCCTTTCAAATCGCGGCGTCCTTCTTGCTCACCTGCCAGCAGCAGCGCGGCCACGGCCAGAAGCACGCGCGAGGGAGCTTGGTCTGTTACCCGGGAAACCGCTTGCGGTGACGTCACCGATACGAGTACAGGGGCCTCCGTAGGACAAAAGACTGTTACCTACGCGTTTCAGAGCCTATCGAGCTCCTTCGTCAGGGTTAGTCTGCTAGTTGTGCATTGGAGGTTTAAATATCTCATCCGGTTTCCCATGGCAACGGACCAACATTAGTCTTGGAATAAAGGAGGTGCCAGTCTGTCGATCTGTAGTGAACATGCTAAATGCGATTTATTTCCCCATGGATTTTTTCAGATGTTCACTTATTTGTTTATTTGTTTGTTAATGCAATATTTGGGTTTAAATTATACTAGAGAGTGACGGCTACAATTTCTTTTGATCGTATACATATCCATAAAGCACCACCAATATATTATATATTTTTATGTAATTTTTTTTAAAAAATTTTTTATTTGTTACTGAAATGCGAACAGTTCTATTTCCTGGTTTAGTCCGTTTGGGGCTAAACTGTTGCATCTAAAAATCCATTTGCTCTCGGTTCTGGACATGGCTTTGATATAGTCGCCTCCCCTCTTCCCCCATGGCGGGCTCAGTGCGGGTCTGGTCCTCTGGAAGCGATTCATTGACGATATTGTTTTTATCTGGCAAGGGGACACCATATCCCTTGACAGCTTTTTAACTAATTTAAATAAAAATGATTTTTATCTGCAATCCACCCCATCTTATGATAAAGTTCAGATTAACTTTCTTGACCTGAGTATATTTATTGAGAATGGACAATTACACACCAAAACATATCATAAACCCACAGATACTAATGAATTTATTCCCCTGGACAGTTGTCACTTACCTATATGGCTGAACAACATCCCCTATAGCCAATACATACGAGCACGTAGAAATTGCACCACTAATATTAACTATAAAGAAGAGGCCGAAATGCTAAACGCTAAATTCACAGAAAAAGGTTACAAACTAGAAACACTTATTCCTATTATCAGAACCGTAGAAGACTTGGACCGAAATACCCTATTAGAAGACAAAAAATCTAGGACAAAAAGGAGACAGAAATGACCCTGAGGACCCTGACGAAATCAAAATCCCCATCATCACAACATACAGTGTAGGGGTTAATAACTTCAAAAGAATTATATACAAATACTGGGATATTTTAAAATACGACAAGATCATTGGTAATAAGATCCCCAATAACCCCACATTTATCTTCAAAAAAAGCTCCAAACTTGGCCAACCTGGTGGCCCCCTCCGTCAAGAAAGATAAAGTGAACCCGAAAACATGTGCCAAAAAGGGCTTTTACCCCTGTAGACTGTGTACCAACTGCAAAATCCTGAGGCACCAGGTTAAACCCACACTCCAAATAGACACCCCACAAGGCAAACACACAATAAAAGACTACATTACCTGTCATACCAAAGGAGTTATCTACTATATTAAGTGCCCATGTGGTAAAATGTATGTGGGGCGAACCAAAAGAGAACTTAGAGTTAGACTAAGGGAACATATTAATAACATCAATAAGAAATCAGAGAATCATCCACTGTCACGCCACTACACAGAATTTCACCAGGGAAAATTCTTAGGATCCAATTTTGGGGGCATAGAAAGAGTCAAGCAAGATAAGAGGGGAGGCGACTATATCAAAGCCATGTCCAGAACCGAGAGCAAATGGATTTTTAGATGCAACAGTTTAGCCCCAAATGGACTAAACCAGGAAATAGAACTGTTCGCATTTCAGTAACAAATAAAAAAAAAATTTTTTTTTTAAAATTACATAAAAATATATAATAATATATTGGTGGTGCTTTATGGATATGTATACAATCAAAAGAAATTGTAGCCGTCACTCTCTAGTATAATTTAAACCCAAATATTGCATTAACAAACAAATAAACAAATAAGTGAACATCTGAAAAAATCCATGGGGAAATAAATCGCATTTAGCATGTCCACTACAGATCGACAGACTGGCACCTCCTTTATTCCAAGACCAATGTTTGTCCGTTGCCATGGGAAACCGGATGAGCCATTTAAACCTCCAATGCACAACTAGCAGACTAACCCTGACGAAGGAGCCCGATAGGCTCTGAAACACGTAGGTAACAGTCTTTTGTCCTACGGAGGCCCCTGTACTCGTATCGGTGACGTCACCGCAAGCGGTTTCCCGGGTAACAGACCAAGCTCCCTCGCGCGTGCTTCCGGCCGGGGCCGCGCTGCTGCTGGCAGGTGAGCAAGAAGGACGCCGCGATTTGAAAGGATAATAGCATCTCGATAGGAACAACAAGAGAAACTCAGAAACAAGAAACGGCATAACGGAACATTTAGCAAGGGATCATTTTGGAGGAAAGACAAGGTACTAACGATGTTAGTAATATCAATATTAATCTTTCCCTCACCGTTCAACTCCCAGTGCAAATACTTATATTATATTTTATTTGCTTCTTGTCACTCTCACCAATTGACTATATGCTCCGATCCCTATATTTATTTATATTTATTTATCTTGGCATAACCTACTCTTGCAGCTAACCACTCAGTCATTCAGGCCGGCACTAACTGATAGTGCCAACTCAAAGGACTAGCTGTTTCTGATTGTGTATACCAGCGCTTATGTCCCATATCCCCTACGGGTGATATATCTATTTTGTATAAAATGCGGAATGGTGGTGGTGCGGCTGGTAAATGTGAGCGAGGTGGAGGTGCACATCCCACCACGTATGGTGTAGGCTGAAGTCCGTGTGTTACAGACTGATGATATAGGTGCACTAGCTGCACCCCTGGATCTGTTGGCTCCATGTATAGCAGAAGATCATCAGTGAGATCCAGAGGAACTCAAATGGTTGTGGGAACAGCTGGGCCTGGAGAGCCCTCCCATAGAGAGAAGTCTAGTGGAAGCTCTGCATCAGTCACTATATGAGTTTCAAGAAGTCTTTGCCTAGCATGATGAAGAGCATAGCAGTACCAAGGAAGTGGAGCATGCAATTGGTACCTGAAACACTGCTCCAGTGATGGAGAGGTACCAAAATATTCCTCTGGCCCTGTACTAAGATGTTGAAGGGCTCAAGTGCAAGATGATGGAAGGGTAGGTGATAAGAGAGAGCAAAAGTTCCTGGGCAGCACCCATAATTCTAGTTAGATAAAAAAGACGGGGCCCTGGGGGGGCGTGGTTTGGCAGCCGAGCGTGATGGCCGCTTGAACTTGCTGCTCCTGCACAAAGCGACTGATTAAGCAAGGTATTCCCTCTGAAGCACCCGGTGCCGTTCACCCCAAAGTGCCTGAGCCGCTTGCAAGATGCCCAGGGGCAAGAGGGTGCACGCCAAACAAGGCAAACTGGATTTTTACTTTGAAAAGGATGCGGACGCCTCACAGCAGAGCCCAGCGGCCCCGCCATCTTTGCCTCATGCGGCTGAGAAGGAACACACATCCTCTCCAGCTCGTCAGCGAGAATCACCACAGCCAGCGAGGAGCGATTCCAGCTTACACACGCCTGAGAACCGGTCTTCGTCGACAGGCAGCTCCGCTGGTTCATCTCCCCCCTCCGGTGTCGCAAAAGCGCAATCGCCACTCTGCTCCGACACAAGAAGTCCAGAGAAGCAGAGGCCTAAACTCCAACCGGCTGCAGACGTAGAGGTGAGCGCTGAGGGCCTGGATGCCCACTCTGTTACCAGCATATTATGCAAGTTACCCACCTCAGATCAACATGCGGCGGGAAACCTCTTGAAGGAGATGTTAATCGCTTTCAGTGCTGCCCTTCATTCTGATTTCTCCTCCCTGATTACCCCGCTAAAATCGTCTGTTGCGGGCCTGGAGTCGAGAGTGGCGCATGTGGAAATCAAAATGGGGGAGTTTGCGACCTCGCACAACCAGCTGATAGATAATCAGGAAGCCATGCAAGCGGACATTGACCGCATCCAAGCCAAAATAAATGACCTAGAGGATCGCTCTAGGCGTAATAACATTGAATTTCGGGGCATACCAGAAGACATTAGTCCCTCAGAGCTAATGGACTATCTGAAATCCTTAATGAAAAAGCTGTTGCCTTCATGTGCGGATCAGGACTTGATCATAGACAGGGCTCATCGGATCCCTAGACCCCGGCACTTACCGGAGAACACCCCCAGAGACACTCTGGCCCGGATACATTTTTCCCGCACAAAAGAAGCTGTATTAATGGCGGCCCGGCAGATGTCTGAGATGCACGCGCCTTTTCAGAAATTATATGCAGACCTGTCGGCTGCCACGCTACGACAAAGGCGCCTGCTGGCTCCTATTACCACCGTTTTTAGGGAGCACAGTATTGCCTATAAATGGGGGTTTCATGTGAAGCTTCTGCTCACCCATAATGGCAAGCAACACAGCATCGCATCAGTGGAAGAGGGTCGTCGCTTACTGAGTTCCTGGAACTTTCCTTTACCCTCAGAGGAGGATCTCCTCTCCTTGCCCCCTCGCCACTTAAATGCAGAATGGCACACAGTAGGTGCCAAAAGGGGTACCAAGCATTGAGGTTATCTACTTTAATTTGTGCACTGGAGTGCATTCTAGTGCTTGGCATCAAACAGGACTAGTTTCCCTCTAAGTCCTAAAACCGGATATACACCTCCGTGGGTGACTATTCACTCCGGTTTGATTTGATGTTTGTTTTCCTTCTTTTTATTTCTTTGTTATATATTTGTTCTTTTTTCATTTTCATTTGCCTTTACAGTCATGTATCAGATGGTATTGCTAGATGGGGCATGGAAGGAGTTGGGAACGGGCCTTTTATGGTATTCAGAACGATCCTAGCGGGTGTCCTTAGCCTTTTGACCATTTCTCATGGTTCTTAAGTTAGTCTCTCTGAATGCCAAAGGGCTAAATAGCCCTCAGAAGAGGTCTTTTATGTGGTCAGAAGCACTTGATCTCAAAGCTGATATATTATGTGTGCAGGAGTCTCATATAGTAAGCAAAGATGCGCATAGGATTAAACATCACCTATTCCCACATGTCGAATAGTCTCATTACCGCAAAAAGCAAAGAGGAGTCATACTGGCCTTTAAGAACACCATTGCCTTTTCAATCAATAACACACTCATAGACAAGAACGGCAGATTCATCA
The DNA here is from genome assembly GCF_905171765.1 of Bufo bufo. Classification (NCBI taxonomy): domain Eukaryota; kingdom Metazoa; phylum Chordata; class Amphibia; order Anura; family Bufonidae; genus Bufo; species Bufo bufo. The sequence continues at coordinate 12,881 of NW_024400418.1, forward strand.
TCTTAACTTGCACTCTAAATAATATGGCATATACCATAGTAGCCGTTTATGCTCCAAATAGGCATCAGCTGCACTTCCTTAATAAAATATTAGCAACAACGGCGAAACTACGACAGGGCCATTTAATAATCTGTGGAGACTTCAACTTAGTGCCCGATGCCGAGATTGATTCCTCGGCCAAGAATAGGAGTTCTTATCCCACTCTGAGTCCTCTTTTGAGACGTAAAGAGCTGTACGACATTTGGAGAATCCATCATGAATCTGAAAGAGATTACTCCTTTTTCTCACCTGTGCATAATTCCTACTCCCGCATAGACCTTTTCTTGGTTAGCAGATCACTTCTCCAGTTAGCCACGCAGTCTACGGTTGAAACAATAAAATGGTCTGATCATGCTGCTATATCTCTGTCGATACAAGAAACGTATAATATACGTGACACTCTCTGGCGCTGTAGCCCTTACATTGTTTCTAACCCAAGGTATAAGGCGGAAATCAATAGAGCACTAATTGACTATTTTGAGCTAAATGCGGGCTCAGTCTCTAATCCCTGTAGCCTGTGGAATGCCCATAAGGCTTTCATTCGAGGCGTATTCATCAAATTGAGACACCAGGCGAAAAAACTAAGGGAACAAAAATTACATGCCATAATTTCCCAACTTACCTCCCTGGAATCCCTAAATAAATCCTCTACGTCTGCAGAAAGGGTAGCCCAAATACATGCTCTGAGAACACAACTTAGGGAATGTCTGCTTTTCACTTTTGAGAAGAACTTGAGGGCCACTAAAGTCCGCTACTATTCGCAGGATAATAAAGCAGGGAAACTATTGGCCTGCCACCTAAAAACGAGAGCAGCCAAAGCCAGAATCCCTCACTTGATTCACCCGATTAAAGGTCATAAGATTTATGACCCAAAGGCTATGGCAGATCAATTTGTTAAATACTACTCGGCCCTATACAATCTAAAGGACTCCCCTGAGATAGACTCTATTTCGCCCCTTGAAATTAACTCGTATCTGGAAAAACTAAGCCTCCCGGCCCTAAACGACCAACAGAGGAACAAATTGTCCCTCCCTATTAGCATCCCTGAGATTGCTAAAGCCATATCCTCGCTCCATCCTCAGAAATCCCCTGGTCCAGATGGTCTATCTAATATTTACTACAACACTTTTCAAGACCAGCTCATTCCCCACCTATTACCGGTATATAATAAGGCATTTATGGAGGGTTCTTTCCCGGCCGAGATGCTATCTGCAACTATAGTAGCACTGCCAAAACCTGGTAAAACGCCAGATAGACCCCAGAATTTTAGACCCATCTCTCTGTTAAACACGGATTTAAAAATGTATGCCAGGATTTTAGCAACTAGATCAGGCATGCTCAACCTGCGGCCCTCCAGCTGTTGTAAAACTACAACTCCCACAATGCCCTGCTGTAGGCTGATAGCTGTAGGCGGTTTGGGCATGCTGGGAGTTGTAGTTTTGCAACAGCTGGAGGGCCGCAGGTTGAGCATGCCTGAACTAGATTATCGGATATTATACCAATCCTTACATCTACGGACCAGACGGGATTTGCCAAAGGAAGGCAAATTACAGATAACTCCCGCAGAGTATTGAATATCATAGATGCTATAAATCGTAGGGGGACTTGTGCGCTACTGGTAACCTTGGATGCAGAGAAAGCGTTCGACCGATTGAACTGGTCGTTCGCCTTCTCTGTGTTGAAAACAATGGGACTAGGAGAGGCATTTATTGAAGCAGTACGAGCCCTTTACTCTAACCCCTCAGCTAAAGTGTTTATCAATGGGGCATTATCTACATCATTTCCCTTAACTAATGGCACGCGCCAGGGGTGTCCCCTTTCACCCTTGATTTTTATCCTGGCGATGGAACCCCTGGCCCAGGCCATTAGACTCAGCCCAGATATACCTGGAATTCAAATTGGGAAGATTAAGCATTGCATCTCTATGTATGCAGATGACGTGCTTATGACACTCTCATCACCTCAAATTGCCCTCCCGGTAGCACTTTCTCTTATTAAAGAGTATGGCCGCTTATCATACTATAAAGTCAATGAGTCCAAATTCTCCCTTTAAACATGGAAAGAAATCTGGTAGACTCCCTAAAGAGTGCCTTCCCTTTCGATTGGAGATATGATAGCATAAAATACCTGGGTATAAATTTACCTCCGACCTTTTCCAACATGTTTAATATTAACTACCTCCCCCTATTAGAGATGATCAAGCGAGACTTCGCCTCATATAGCAAATTTGAAATATCCTGGGTGGGCCGCATTGCAACCTTCCAAATGTTTATATTGCCAAAGCTTCTGTTTGTTTTTAGAATGGTTCCCATAAAAGCCCCCAACTTCTTTTTTAAGAAGGCACAAGGCCTACTCAGCTGCTTTGTATGGTCAGGAAGTAAGCCTCGAATTGCAACAAGTACTCTCACAAAACACAAAACCAAAGGAGGTCTCAATCTTCCAGATCTTAGGGATTACTTCCTGGCCACCCAAATCCAGGCACTGAAGAAATGGTGGACTCTGGATGTTCAAACTCCCTGGGTACAAATTGAATCTACGTCAGCCCCAAGTGGTCATCTGAAAACTCTCCTGATTAATAGCTTGAGCGTCTCTAAATCTAAGGTTCTGCCTTTACCTCTTGTGATGAAAACCTCAGTCTATCATTGGTGTCTTTTTCACAAGAATTGTGCTCCAACTCTAATCTCACTGTTAGAAACGTCCCCTTTACAGCTAGTGGAATTGCATATTCCGGAGATAGACTTATCATCATGGGGCCCCTTAGGCGTCAACACACTGAGTCAACTTTACTGTAACGGATCCTTAAAATCCTTCAGTGAGCTTCAGGAGGAATTTATGATACCCAGAGGAGATTTCTTTAAATACCTACAGGTTCGGCACCTCTTACAATCGGAATCTCCTCACCAAGTGATTTCATATAAGGGAATCTTTGATATGTGGGCCCTACCAACAAGACCAGACAGAAAGGAGGGTATAAGATCATTATATCAAGCTCTAGGCTTGAAATCCACTTTCACCAAATCTGCACCACTTCAAGCATGGGATAGGGAACTAAATGTAATTATACCTGAGGTTGATTGGATTGAAACATTCAAATTTATTTCCAGGACCTTTCATAGCACATCTCTATATGAGGCAGCCATAAGTCATGTCTGAGATGGTACTATACCCCTGACAAATTGAGCAGAATCTACCCTGGCACGTCTCATCTCTGTTGGCGTGGATGTGGACACACTGGCACACTGCTACACATCCTATGGGAGTGCCCTTTGATTTTAAAGATCTGGTCAGATATGTACGAAGTAGCCTCTAGACTCTGTGGTATTACGGTCAACAAAAACGTGTACACTGCTCTCTTTTTCAGGGGTATACAAGTTGTCCCACCCAGGAGCAGGATCCCGGTTGCACATTTGTTACTTGTTACTAAATTAGCACTAACCAAATACTGGAAATCAGCAACTGTCCCGTCTGTGGCTGAAATACTTGCCAGAGTCCACAACAATTGTGATTATGAAAAAGTGATGGCATATAAGGATCACAGAGTGGACAAGTTCCTGTACCAATGGGAGTTGTGGGTGTTGTTCATGCCCAAATCCTCAAACCAACCCTATGATGTGTCGTTATAAAACTGTCTAATCATTATATTACTGTAATGTTATTTCGTATCAAGGCAATATTTATTTTTCTGTTATTTTATGTCATTTTAACACTTGTTTATATGTGCTAACTCACCTGACGCAAAATATATTGCACCGCCATCTATGAGTACCTATATGTATCATCGATTATCTATATTGTAACTGATGGTGTTCATTTTTTATGCTGTTGAAAAAATCTCAATAAAAAACGACGGGGCCCTTGGAGTCTGCTTTACAGGAAGTTGAATGCCTGCACCCACTGAGATGTTTATCCGTTGCCTCAGGTAGAAGAGAGATTTACGGTCCTGCAGAAAGCGGGGTTGCCTAGCCAGCAGTGTTGCCAATCAGAATTTTTCTGGACAACTTATCCGAAAAAAATGGCCAATATTTTTAACAGACAAATTAGAAAACCATAATGAATGATAAAGATTCTAAGTAGTCCATGTTTTATAGCTCAGCTATACTGATAAGAACTCATTACCACCTGTAGGAAAGCGCAAGGGGCCGTCATTGACGGAAGATATGTGTCACCGAGGTTCCTGGCCTCGGTGAGGTAAGAGCTGGTAATTTTAAGTGTCAGCGGCAGCTAGTGCTGACTGACACTATTGATTATTTAGTGTGGCTGTAAAGCCGATCCGGGCCGGCTCTTACTGGGAGCAGCCAAAGTGCAGGATGGGTGGCTGTTCGCCACGTTCCAGGCCGGGTTTTGTTTTGGGATAAAAACCCAGCCAGCAGTCTCAGCTAGGTGGATTATCCTCCATCTGATACTGGAGCTTTGTCAGTCTGGGTGTTGGAGCCTGAGAGTTTGGGCCGGGACTAAGGCCTGCTATATTGTTTGGGAAAAAGCACATGGACTTCTGCTTCACCCAAGGACTTATGTGCTGCAGCCTGGTGTGAACAAACACCAGACTCAAGGTGACTGTTTTTCCTTGAAACTGCCTTTTTGTTGTCACTTTACTTATGTGTGAATAAAACACTGCACTGTTTAAGTTAAAGACGTTGTCGTTGCTTCTGTACTGCATCCGCAAGCCTGTCTACCAGAGCAAATCCCCACACAGCATTTACTGTGAGCTGCAATGAGAATTACATCCAAAATAATCTAGTAAGTACCACCAGCCTCCAAAAAAAATCACGGACACATCAATTTGTTTTTTTAACAGATGCAGGGAAAAAATCGCCTGTTTTTAAGGACTGTCCAGAAATTTTTTGATGGTTGCATACCATGATAACCAGTGGTCAGGGCCGGCGTCAGCACCTGGCAAACCCGGGCAAGTGCCGGGGCCCACTGTTCCTCGTCCGTGGGTCCTCCAAAAAAAATCACGGACACATCAATTTGTTTTTTAACAGATGCAGGGAAAAAATCGCCTGTTTTTAAGGACTGTCCAGAAATTTGTTGATGGTTGCATACCATGCTAACCAGTGGTCAGGGCCGGCGTCAGCACCTGGCAAACCCGAGCAAGTGCCGGGGCCCACTGTTCCTTAGGGGGCCCACTCGTTTCCGCGGTCCCAAACATTTTGACATACTTTACTGCTGCTGCGCTGCTGCCATCTCACAGGATCTCCAGGCCTGCGAGACAGATCGGAGGAGGACTGGAGTACCGCGGTCACGAATCACAGCAGGGGCGGAGCGGAGCTGATCAGCAGTGCAGCTGCAGAAGACAGCACAACATAGCAGCCGAGCCGAAGAAGAAACCAGGAGATTAGACAGGTGCCAGTAATATGAGGGGGCGGCTCCGCGGCAACTGACTAATGTATGGTGTGGCCTCCACTCCACTAATAGAAGAATAATGAGCAACAAAATACAAACCTCTTTGTGGGGCAATTCAGACACCCTTTCCTCCCCAGTATACCTCAGGCTACCACATACTATGTACATACATTGTGGATGAGGAAAAGAAATGCACAGCAAGCAGTAAAGCAAATATTCCAAAAGGTTCAGTCAGCATGTCCACTTGTCCAGCCTCAGTCAGCAGATAAGTTATCAGTAATGACAGACTCACTGCTGACTGAGGCTGGACATGCTGACTGAGCCTTTAGGAATATTTGCTTTACTGCTTGCTATGCATTTCTTTTCCTCATCCATATACATGGAAGGGGGGGGGGGGTTCTAAGGAATCCCCCCACAAAGAGGTTTGTTGCTCATTATTCTCCTATTAGTGGAGGCTGGGGGGGGGGGGAAATCCCTCGCCAAAAACACCAAAACACCACACCATGTAGCATTAGTACGTGGTATTTGGTAGCAGACACACACACCATGCAAACTCCTGTACGAGTCTGGTCTGGGGTCCTAATAATTTATATTTATCTGGTCTGGGGTCTGAATAATTTATCTATACATGGTCTGGGGGTCTGAATTTAGAAGACTGGGGTAAGAGTTAATTTAGGGGTTCTGGTCTAAGTTCCGAATTTAGGAGTCTAGTCTGGGGCTCTGATTTTATTTAGGATCTTGTCTGGGGTCTAAACTAATTTAGGGATCTAATCTGGGGTCTGAATATAAGGTTCTGAATTTAGGGGTCTAATTTGGTGTTTCCATTTATTAAGGTAATCTGCAGGCAGAATTTATTTTCTGTGTTGTGTGTTGTGCAAAATGCCACAAGGGGCCCACTGAGGCTTTATCGCCCAAGGGCCTACATGAACCTGGAGCCGGCCCTGCCAGTGGTTATTGGCAGGTGCTGCTCAAGGAGTAAGGCCTCATGCACACGACCGTATTTTTTCACGGTCCGCAAAACGGGGTTCCGTTGGTCCGTGATCCGTGACCGTTTTTTCGTCCGTGGGTCTTCCTTGATTTTTGGAGGATCCACGGACATGAAAAAAAAGTCGTTTTGGTGTCCGCCTGGCCGTGCGGAGCCAAACGGATCCATCCTGAATTACAATGCAAGTCAATGGGGACAGAGTTTTCTCCAATCCGATGGTATATTTTAACTTGAAGCGTCCCCATCACCATGGGAACGCCTCTATGTTAGAATATACCATCGGATTTGAGTTACATCGTGAAACTCAGATCCGACAGTATATTCTAACACAATATCCAGCAGTATTGATCCCTTTAAAACATAACTTTTACTTTTCAAATTATAAAATATGACCACCGTAGTGGTTCACCAGTGAACAGTGATAAGACGAACAACAATAATCACAAATATAGATTTTCCTTGGAGCCAGTCATAGATACACCTATAGAGTGGTGAGTGAACACAAGGCAGCTGAGGGGAGCAGTGGGTCAAACTATACTTTCCCTATGCTCACCCTGGCTAAAACCTCAGCCCAGGGACGTCCCCTGATGGTGGAGACTCCCTGTCCTCGTTCCTGGGCTGACTGCCCTGCGTTTACCCTCCTCTCCAAAAATAAGAAAATGTGCTCCCCAGGAAACTGACGGGTGTAATAATGCGTCCCTGGTACTGAATATCGTCAGGGACACAAAATAGATAAAGACCAGTTCAATATGCCGGTGAATGAGATAACCACCCACATACACAAGGGACCGAGCACAGGGGCATCAACGATGCGTTCCCAGGCCGGTTCCACAGAAGCCCCTACGCGTTTCCCCTATTGCTAGGTTCATCAGGGGGCATTCATGGTCAAAGATACAACCATCAATCAAGTAATAAAACAAAGATACTTAAGATATTGTTGAGGCAACAGGACCAGAGACGCAGATGATATTAAGCATAGGACCAAGGGACCCATTTGATATGTCCCACTTAATGTCCTGTGCAGTCAGGAGGCTAGAGGGCCCATCAGATAAGGGCCAGTACTTCACCCAGGAAGATTTAAGCTGCGTCCTGGTGGCGTCCTGGAGGAACAGGACGCCACCAGGACGCAGCTTAAATCTTCCTGGGTGAAGTACTGGCCCTTATCTGATGGGCCCTCTAGCCTCCTGACTGCACAGGACATTAAGTGGGACATATCAAATGGGTCCCTTGGTCCTATGCTTAATATCATCTGCGTCTCTGGTCCTGTTGCCTCAACAATATCTTAAGTATCTTTGTTTTATTACTTGATTGATGGTTGTATCTTTGACCATGAATGCCCCCTGATGAACCTAGCAATAGGGGAAACGCGTAGGGGCTTCTGTGGAACCGGCCTGGGAACGCATCGTTGATGCCCCTGTGCTCGGTCCCTTGTGTATGTGGGTGGTTATCTCATTCACCGGCATATTGAACTGGTCTTTATCTATTTTGTGTCCCTGACGATATTCAGTACCAGGGACGCATTATTACACCCGTCAGTTTCCTGGGGAGCACATTTTCTTATTTTTGGAGAGGAGGGTAAACGCAGGGCAGTCAGCCCAGGAACGAGGACAGGGAGTCTCCACCATCAGGGGACGTCCCTGGGCTGAGGTTTTAGCCAGGGTGAGCATAGGGAAAGTATAGTTTGACCCACTGCTCCCCTCAGCTGCCTTGTGTTCACTCACCACTCTATAGGTGTATCTATGACTGGCTCCAAGGAAAATCTATATTTGTGATTATTGTTGTTCGTCTTATCACTGTTCACTGGTGAACCACTACGGTGGTCATATTTTATAATTTGAAAAGTAAAAGTTATGTTTTAAAGGGATCAATACTGCTGGATATTATATTGACGTTGTGATCCTTCTCTATTGATTGTTATTGATTTAGCTGGACAAATATATTCTAACACAGAGGCGTTCCCATAGTGATGGGGACGCTTCTAGTTAGAATATACTACGAACTGTGTACATGACTGCCCCCTGCTGCCTGGCAGCACCCGATCTTTTACAGGGGGCTGTGATCAGCACAATTAACCCTTCAGGTGCCGCAGATCCCCCTCCCTCCCCAGTTTGAATATCATTGGTGGCCAGTGTGCGCCCCCCCCGCCCCCCCTCTATTGTAATATCATTGGTGGCCAGTGTGCGGCCCCCCCTCTATTGTAATATCATTGGTGGCCAGTGTGCGGCCTCCGTCGGCCCCCCTCCCCCCCTCTATTGTAATTTCATTGGTGGCCAGAGTTCCGATCGGAGTCCCAGTTTAATTGCTTTGGGGCTCCGATCGGTAACCATGGCAACCAGGACGCTACTGCAGGCCTGGTTGCCATGGTTACTTAGCAATATTACAATATTAGAAGCATCATACTTTCCTGCTGCGCTGTCTGTGTCCGGCCGGGAGCTCCTCCTACTGGTAAGTGACAGGTCTGTGCGGTGCATTGCTTAATGATCTGTCACTTACCAGTAGGAGGAGCTCCCGGCCGGTCACAGACAGCGCAGCAGGTAAGTATGATGCTTCTAATATTGTAATATTGCTAAGTAACCATGGCAACCAGGCCTGCAGTAGCGTCCTGGTTGCCATGGTTACCGATCGGAGCCCCAGAGCAATTAAACTGGGACTCCGATCGGAACTCTCTGCTGCCACCAATGATCGGGGGGGGTGGGGGGGAGAGGGGAGGCCGCACACTGGCCACCAATGATATTAATACAATAGAGTGCGGGCCGCACACTGGCCACCAATGATATTACAATAGAGGGAGGGGGGGGGTGGCCGGGGGAGGCCGCACACTGGCCACCAATGATATTACAATGGGGGGGGCGGGGGGGGCGGACACTGGCCACCAATGATATTACAATAGGGGGGGCGGGGGGCGCACACTGGCCACCGATGATATTCAAACTGGGGAGGGAGGGGGGTCTGCCCCCTGCTGCCTGGCAGCCCCTGATCTCTTATAGGGGGCTATGATATGCACAATTAACCCCTCAGGTGCAGCACCTGAGGGGTTAATTGTGCGGATCACAGCCCCCTGTAAGAGATCGGGTGCTGCCAGGCAGCAGGGGGCAGTCATGTACACAGTTCGTAGTATATTCTAACTAGAAGCGTCCCCATCACAATGGGAACGCCTCTGTGTTAGAATATACTGTCGGTTCTGAGTTTTCACGAAGTGAAAACTCAGCTCTGAAAAAGCTTTTATGCAGACGGATCTTCAGATCCATCTGTATGAAAGTAACCTACGGCCACGGATCACGGACGCCAATCTTGTGTGCATCCGTGTTCTTTCACGGACCCATTGACTTGAATGGGTCCGTGAACCGTTGTCCGTCAAAAAAATAGGACAGGTCATATTTTTTTGACGGACAGGAAACACGGATCACGGATGCGGCTGCAAAACGGTGCATTTTCCGATTTTTCCACGGACCCATTGAAAGTCAATGGATCCGCGAAAAAAAAACTGAAAACGGCACAACGGCCACGGATGCACACAACGGTCGTGTGCATGAGGCCTAAGATAAAGAGAAATCAGATGCCATTTGAGCTCATGAATGCTGCCCAGCATCTTTCAGCTCCTGATGGAGCAGTGTTTGGGAGACCTGAATTTTTAATCAGTTATGATCTACCAGGAAGATATTGTGGTGTACTCCAGCTGCTTTGAGGGCCATCTCCAGCATTTCAGGGCTGTCTTTACATGGCTAAAAAAGTTTGAGCTAAAGCTCAAGTCTGCAAAGTGCTGGGCAGATTAAATACTTAGGCCATGTAGTCTCTGAGGATGGAGTGGCTAAGGGCGAATTTTTAAAAAATTTGATTCAGACAGTTCGCTGAATTTTCTAAAAAGATTTGAATCGATCCAAATTTATTTGTGACAAATCACGTTAAAAATCAGCTATTTCCCGACTGCAGAGAGCCTGTATATTGGTGTAGAACACTGTGCATTGCAGAAGTCCGCTGTGGTACTCAAACAGTCACTTTGTGTCTGTATGACAGGCAGTTGACAGGCGTCACTCTTAGAATCACTTCACACTTCACTTATTTAGTCAGTTACAGGACCAAAACTGACCAAATAACTCAAGTGTGAACTTAACCTTATAGGTCAATGTTAGCGTCAGGTATAAAGAACTGTGCAGTGGCCCAAGATTGTACTATAGAGTGAAAGAGTGCACTCCTTTTACACCGTCATCAGCTGATTCCACATAGATTTCTACAGAAACTGTTCTGTTACACAATGATACGAGAGTGGAGAGGGTGTTAGCAGTAAGTTTGCCCTTCTTCTGATCCGTCATAAGAACAACCCCCAAAAAATAAATCCTGTCTTTTGAGCACCTGCCTTCACACGGTCAACATTTGGTTAGTAATCCATCAGTATTGCTAGGCCCAAAAAAAAACCAGGAGTGGATCTAAAACTGAAATGACACACGATTGGAAAGTTTGCATGTCTTCTTTGTTTTATGATACAGGTCTTATGGCGGTTACAAAGACACGGTTCGTTGTGTTTATCATTTTTCCATCCTTTAGGCAGTTTAGGAGAAAGGTAAACTAAATGGTGATATAAACAAGGCCAAACAGAGACAATAGTGGTCCTGTCATAGAGCGGGGAGGGTGGCAATCGCATGAGGAGTCAATACAATGTCTCAGTCACAGAGTGTTGAGGTGACAACTGCATGAGGAGTCAGCACAATGTCCCAGTCACAGAGTGGTGAGGTGGCAAACGCATAAGGAGTCAACACAGTGGCCCAGTTACAGAGTCGTGAGGTGTCAACCGCATGAGGAGTCAACACAGTGGCCTAGTCACATAGTGGTAAGGATGGCAACCACATGAGGACTCAACACAGTGGCCCAGTCACAGAGTGGGAACAGTGGGGGGCAACAGCAGTGGCAGTAACAGCACAAAATGGTGTGTGGCAGTAGGAGAACATGGCATCAGGTGGGTGGCAGCATCAGAATAGGGGCAGAAGCAGGTGGCCAGAAGAAACGGGTCTCTTTTCACAAAGTTTAGGTGTGGCACTCAGAATGATCTAATCTGATGCATCAGGCACTGGCGTGTGGAAATCCTGGCTGATCCACGCCTGATTCTTCCTCACAAAGGTCAGTCTCTCCACATTTTGGGTGGGAAGGCGAGTTCTGCTTGGGGTAACTATTCCCCCAGCTGCACTAAACACCATCTCTGATACCACAGTACTGGCTGGGTAGGAAAGCTTGTCCAGGGTAAACTCAGCCAGTTGCGGCCACAAATCAAGTTTGGCAGCCCAGTAGTCCAGGGGATCTTCGATGTGGAGTGGCAGGGTGCAGTCCAAGTATGCCACCACCCACTGGTTCAGGTTCTGCTCCCTGTGTTGCTGCTGCTGGTGGGTGTTTTGTTCAGTATGCGGGTGAAGGAAACTGCTCATTAGAGTCTCCAGACTTAAGCCCTCTGCGCTCACGTTCCACTGCCATCGGTCCCCTCCTCCAGCACCGATGGCAGTGGAATGTGAGTGCAGAGGGCCCCCCGCTCAGACCTTCGTGAGGATGGGTGATGGCGCACATGGGCAGAGGCCAACTGACTACATAGGATGTCTCGATAGTAGTTGAGTTTATTCACCCTCTCAGTGGGTGGAAAAAAGGCCTCCATTTCGGAGCAGTAGCGAGGGTCTAACATGTTGACGAGTCAGTAGTCATCCCACTGCCGAATGGTGATATTACGGCTGTCGCTACGCAAGCAACTCAGCATGCATCTGGCCATTTGCGCAAGGGACTCAGAGGGACACCCTGCCTCCTTCTCCACTGCATACTGCCACGGTGTGTTGGGGTCATCTGCCTGGTCTTCCTCATTACCCTCTAGCTCCACCTGCTCCTCTCCTGTCACTTGTGCAGAAAAAACACCCATTTCTGTATACATTTCTTGTGCAAGGATGCCCTCCTCCTCCAGTTCAGTCCACACAGGGCTCAGGTGGTCGTGAGATGTAGGGGCCACTTCTCCTGTCCCCTGGCCAGCCAGATTAATTAGCATCAGCTCCAGGACGTGAAGGAGTGGAATGACATTGCTCATCTCATAGTCCTGGCGACTGACAAATAAAGTGGCCACCTCAAATGGCCTGAGCAAACGGCAGGTGTCACGCATGAGCTGCCACTGCCTAACGTTGAAATTACACAGAGGAGTGCTCCTGTCCGCTTGTTGGGGAACGCAATAGGGTACAACGACTTGGAGTGCGCGGATATCACTGTTAAAATAAAGTCTATTTTACAAAGTATCAGTTTTGACAGATAAATCTCACCACTACACGGGTGATACTTAGTCTGTGAATCTGCAACTTGGAGCATCATTTTTTCTGCCCCCTGGAGCACCCCTGACTGCGGACCACTATATGGAGAGATCTCAGGATGGGATAAGTACAACATATACATGAGTTCTATCGTCATTAATCTGTCCATTCCTGTACTATTGTTATGGTCTACTAAAGTGGAACACCGCCTCGGGGTGCTCCAGCTATTTTGGTTCTTTTCTTTCATCTTTTTATGAAAAGGGCCATGTAGCCGCTTCATTCTAGCAGCAATCTATTTTCTTTTTACCTCTTAATACAGTCTCCTGATGAACCTTTTGATTTAAGGGGAAACGCGTTGAGACTTTGTACGGAGTGTTATACTCCATGTCATGAGATTTTTTGACTGAGTGTAGCAAACAAATTTTTGGTAGAGAGTTACCCATTGGTATAAAACGTCTTTATCATTCTATTGCACATTCAGCATTTTCTGACATGGTGGATTATCAAATTACACCACTGTGACTATCATTTCTGAGATTTTGAAATCGACTGCTGAAGAATAACCGTTGTTACTACATGTCTTTCTACACCAATGTAAATGTATTGCCATCTATCTTTGATTAAGTGTACGTACATTGATTTTCGGCAATCGAAGCGACAATCAGCCCTGGTGTGATTTTTATCCACTGATCACTGTTTGGGCGTTGCTCTTGCCTTGGAATAACCGTATCCTTCAGTTTCTTGTTTAACCAATGTTGACGTATGATCTGGATACTTACATGCTGTGAGAAATATCTTTACCTTGACCGCTGTAGAATAACCGTTACGTTTGCTCGTTTATCTTTAAACTACTTTTGATGCATGACCCGGACATCCATATGGGTCTTTTTGCTACAAGGGCCTACTAAGGACAGACAGACTAGGCACGGGGACGGAGTGTTCCCACCATCAGGGTGCATCTCCGGGCTGAGAGAAGTCCAGGGACACCTTAGGGATACACCAGAGACCCAGATGGTTTGTCGTGTGGTTGTACTATCAATACGAGCCACCTTGTCTGTCACTTTCATCTGGCCTCCAGTGTCTGTTTGTGAGTGTTGTATGTTTATTAGTCCCCAGGTGAGGGGTTGTGTAATATTTTAAACGTGATATTAAAAGTTATATTTTAGGTAGTTGGCTCCTGTGATTCGCTTCTCTATGTACAACTACCCTTTACGCATTTAATTTAGCTTCGATTAATTGTCCCTATGGCTAGTTTTTTTGTCAGGAACACTGTTCACTGAGGATCTCATTAAGGAAGCAAGGGATATCTTTTCAGACAAGGAACTTCCAGGCATCTCAAACTCGCTCACCTGCAAGCTCACTTTCACTGATCTCTATGAAGAGTACAAAAATAATATTAAATCCTGGTGGGAAATCAAGTCCCTTGAGAGTTACCTTGAACATAAAATCATACCGCGGGGATTACGCATTGGAATTACCCCCGCCGAACGTATACGCTCCCCTGGTCTCCTGTCCCAATGGGAACAGGAGCTAACCAGTAGCTCACTAAGACTTATGAACTTACTCCTGTCCGAGGAACGCATCTATTTTGAAAAATCATCAGAAAAACTCAGGGGCTCTATTGAACTGGCTGTGACCCTTAAGACTGACCCGGAATTTAATCGACGGGAGTCCTCCCTACAGACGGCGGTGGAGAGATTCCAAGGGCAGATTAAGGAGAGAAAGCACAGACAGTTCAATAGGGACCTGAAAGAATTCAGGGAAAATAGAGCTTATCAGTTTGAAAAACCGCAGAATCAACTTGAAACTGACATATCGTCTTCCGAACAGGAGTTCTCGGACAGTGAGGTACCAAGCAATAGGGGGAGATATAACACAAGACAGGGACAGAGGGGAAGGGGTCGAGGATATTCCAATAAGAATAAAAAATGGCCAAAAACCAGTGGTCAGAGAGGAAGAGTATCCCCCACCATCTGGACCCTCCTCCACATCCTCTTCATCTATTCCGGCACCAGCTACACAGGGCAGTTTTTTAGGAAAGGGTGGCCCGTATCAGCTGCGGGATCGTCCGTAATTCGGACGCACCCGGGGACCCCCGACCAATTACAGATTGTAAATCTTTCTCCTCGAGTCTTTAGTGCAGTAGAAGAATCGTTACTTCGGCGGGGCCTTTCCTTTGTTCCCACCACGAGGTTTGATCCTTTTGTTTGGACCAAGGATCTTCATCTATTCGCCAGGAAACCTAAATGGCACAAGTTTATGAAAAACAACGATCGCAGGACTTGTGAACAGTTGGGCTTGCAGGTGAGTGACTTTGCAGACCTGAGAACTCTCTGTGATCTGCAGGAAGAGGGTTCACGTACACCGGGTTTTGGTCCATTCACTGATCTCCGTCCTAAGAGTAAGAGAGAACCCCCTCCCATGAATTACGATCATATAGAATTTTTTTTACAGATGACCACTGATGAAATCAATAGATTACCCCCTAAGAAACCCCATTTCCATAACCTATCTGGGGAAGAGATGGAAGCATTGCGCAATCTTGAAAAGGATACCTCAATTATAGTCAAACCGGCGGATAAAGGGGGAAATATGGTAGTGATGGGACACATACAATATAAACTTATGTGTAAACAACTGTTGAATGATAAGAGCTGTTACCGGGTATTACCTTCTGACCCAACGGAATCTTTCCTGGGAGATCTGTCACTTATTCTTCAGGACGGTTTAACAAATCGGGTGATCAGTGATGCCGAATATCGTTTCTTACTCCCAACGAAACCCCAGACTGCCACGTTTTATGGGTTACCAAAAATTCACAAAGGAACATCCCCCCTCAAAGGCCGCCCCATCGTGTCGGGGGTTGACTCTATTATTCAGAACAGTGGTATATATATTGATAGTGTACTCAAAAGCTTTGTGTCTTCCCTTCCATCCTACACAAGAGACACGATGGATTTCCTGCGTAAAATTGAGGCATTGAGCATCGATCCATCGTGGTCTCTTGGTAGTGTGGATGTGGAGTCGCTTTATAGTTCGATTCCCCATGAGAAGGGCCTCATGGCTACATCTGCGTATCTCAGGACAAGGGCAGTGAGCCATGGGGTACACAATTCCTTTGTGCTAACCCTTCTTGAGTTTGTGCTTACACACAATTTTTTTCTTTTTGATGGGTAGTTCTTCCACCAGCTCAGGAGGACCGCGATGGGCAGTCCCTGTGCCCCCACTTACGCGAATCTCCTCCTGGGCTGGTGGGAGGACCAAGTGGTCTTTCCTGATACACCATCTTGGTGGGGTGACAAGATCGTCTTCTGGACCAGGTACATCGACGATGTATTTATCATCTGGAATGGCAGCTCGGATGAATTTGACCTGTTCATCAGGGCCCTGAATGTCAACGATGTGGGATTATCTTTTACATCTGAGTTTAGCCCAGAATCGTTGACTTTCCTTGATGTAAGGGTCACCAAAACCGGGGACGGTCTTGTCACCTCCACGTTCAGGAAATCCACGGCCACCAACAGCCTGCTACACTGGGACAGTCACCATCCAGTGAGTCTCAAGAAGGGTATCCCCCGCGGACAGTATCTGCGGATGAGAAGGAATTGTTCTGACCGTGAGAGCTTCCATTATGAGTCTAAAAAAATTACAAAAGAGATTTTCCACTAGGGGCTACCCCCAACACATTCTTGGGATGGCCTTTTAAAACGCATCTCTCTGTGAGCGCAATACCCTCTTGATACCAAGGCAGTCAAGGGGGAGCGACGAGATCATTAGAATTATCTCGACGTTTGATACCATGAGCCAGGAGGTGAGGGATATTATCACCAAGTACTGACCCATTCTATTAATGGACCCTGATGTATCGGATAAACTTCCTTCCCGTCCCAGCATTACGTTCAGGAGAGGCAGATGCCTCCGCGATAGATTGGTGCATAGTCACTATCTGGGGCCTGCCCCCAAGGGAACATGGCTGGACCGGAAACCACTTGGTACCTTCCGTTGTGGATCCTGTCTGGCGTGCAAAAATATCAATAACACCAAAATGAACGTATGCTCAGTGACGGGCAAAACATATGACATCCGCGACTTTATTAACTGTCGTAGCGAGGGGGTGGTCTATTTAGCTCAATGTGCATGCCCTAAGGACTATGTGGGCAAAACTTTCAGAGAATTTCGTAAGCGCATATTGGAACATCTGAATGATATAAAAAACAAAAAAGACACCCCTCTTGCGAATCATATGTGGGAAGCACATCACGGAGATTCGAGATTACTTCGCTTCTCCGGTTTGGAATTGGTCAGACTCTCACCCAGGAGGGGCGACTGGGACCGCAGGATCCTCCAGAAGGAGTCTGGGTGGATCTTCCGG
This sequence comes from Bufo bufo, assembly GCF_905171765.1. NCBI lineage: Eukaryota > Metazoa > Chordata > Amphibia > Anura > Bufonidae > Bufo > Bufo bufo. The sequence goes on from NW_024400418.1 coordinate 29,886, forward strand.
TTCCAGTCGCAATCTCCAGCGGGTTTGAATGAACAGCTTACCTTTACTTGTTTTTTGTGAGTTTAGGTTCTTGGAATTCCTGTCTCTGTTTGACCCGTCACTTCATCCTCATTTGATAATTGACTAAAAGCTTATCGACACGTGAAGTGTCATTTCGTATGTAGGTCCTTTTTACATCAGTAAGGCCCCCTTATCATTTACAAGTATTGTATCCATTTATTAAATATACATTTTATAAACCATATTTCATTTGCAGATTGTATGTGGTTTCACACCTGACGTATCTAGTTATCCATCGGTGTTTTTACAACTGTCAATTCAACCTCTGCTCATTATCTGGCCATCTCCCAATGTCTTCCCTACTGTCTCCATCTGGGTTCCCCCCTCCCACAGTGGGCTGTCCTGGTCTTCCTGTACCCATTCCTTGATCCATCTATAAAGAATGAATAAAATACCGTCGATTTGGGGCAGTAGTAGAAAAGATCGTACAGTGGAACGCATAACCACGCCCCCTTTTTATCGCTGTGGAACGCATGAGCTTTTACCTGCGTTTATCGATGACACAGGCGGCTCATGATTGGGTGCGGATGGTGGAACGCATAACCACGCCCCTTTTGAATCGCGGTTGAACGCATGAGTCTGAGCCGGCTGCATACTGATGATGCAGGCGGCGTCTGATTGGATGCCGGAGGTGGAACGCACGGCCATATTGGCAATCCTGGCGTGCGTTCCAGCAGCGATCAGAGATACACAGCTATGAGAGAAGAAAGTTGGGGAGCATGATTCAGATACCGGCAGTGAGTTGAATATGATGATTGGGGTCATTTGTTATATACCACCACCTAAAGAGTGGTACTATCTAATCCTGCTTAATTTACCTGGATGTCTGCATCACATGGGGTAATGGGGATGATGTGATTGGTCCTGGATTTTTGGGGGGACCGCCCTCACCTGCAGGGTATAAATAGTCAGTCTGTGAATCTGCAACTTGGAGCATCATTTTTTCTGCCCCCTGGAGCACCCCTGACTGCGGACCACTATATGGAGAGATCTCAGGATGGGATAAGTACAACATATACATGAGTTCTATCGTCATTAATCTGTCCATTCCTGTACTATTGTTATGGTCTACTAAAGTGGAACACCGCCTCGGGGTGCTCCAGCTATTTTGGTTCTTTTCTTTCATCTTTTTATGAAAAGGGCCATGTAGCCGCTTCATTCTAGCAGCAATCTATTTTCTTTTTACCTCTTAATACAGTCTCCTGATGAACCTTTTGATTTAAGGGGAAACGCGTTGAGACTTTGTACGGAGTGTTATACTCCATGTCATGAGATTTTTTGACTGAGTGTAGCAAACAAATTTTTGGTAGAGAGTTACCCATTGGTATAAAACGTCTTTATCATTCTATTGCACATTCAGCATTTTCTGACATGGTGGATTATCAAATTACACCACTGTGACTATCATTTCTGAGATTTTGAAATCGACTGCTGAAGAATAACCGTTGTTACTACATGTCTTTCTACACCAATGTAAATGTATTGCCATCTATCTTTGATTAAGTGTACGTACATTGATTTTCGGCAATCGAAGCGACAATCAGCCCTGGTGTGATTTTTATCCACTGATCACTGTTTGGGCGTTGCTCTTGCCTTGGAATAACCGTATCCTTCAGTTTCTTGTTTAACCAATGTTGACGTATGATCTGGATACTTACATGCTGTGAGAAATATCTTTACCTTGACCGCTGTAGAATAACCGTTACGTTTGCTCGTTTATCTTTAAACTACTTTTGATGCATGACCCGGACATCCATATGGGTCTTTTTGCTACAAGGGCCTACTAAGGACAGACAGACTAGGCACGGGGACGGAGTGTTCCCACCATCAGGGTGCATCTCCGGGCTGAGAGAAGTCCAGGGACACCTTAGGGATACACCAGAGACCCAGATGGTTTGTCGTGTGGTTGTACTATCAATACGAGCCACCTTGTCTGTCACTTTCATCTGGCCTCCAGTGTCTGTTTGTGAGTGTTGTATGTTTATTAGTCCCCAGGTGAGGGGTTGTGTAATATTTTAAACGTGATATTAAGTTATATTTTAGGTAGTTGGCTCCTGTGATTCGCTTCTCTATGTACAACTACCCTTTACGCATTTAATTTAGCTTCGATTACCTGCCTCCTTCTCCACTGCATACTGCCACGGTGTGTTGGGGTCATCTGCCTGGTCTTCCTCATTACCCTCTAGCTCCACCTGCTCCTCTCCTGTCACTTGTGCAGAAAAAACACCCATTTCTGTATACATTTCTTGTGCAAGGATGCCCTCCTCCTCCAGTTCAGTCCACACAGGGCTCAGGTGGTCGTGAGATGTAGGGGCCACTTCTCCTGTCCCCTGGCCAGCCAGATTAATTAGCATCAGCTCCAGGACGTGAAGGAGTGGAATGACATTGCTCATCTCATAGTCCTGGCGACTGACAAATAAAGTGGCCACCTCAAATGGCCTGAGCAAACGGCAGGTGTCACGCATGAGCTGCCACTGCCTAACGTTGAAATTACACAGAGGAGTGCTCCTGTCCGCTTGTTGGGGAACGCAATAGGGTACAACGACTTGGAGTGCGCGGATATCACTGTTAAAATAAAGTCTATTTTACAAAGTATCAGTTTTGACAGATAAATCTCACCACTACACGGGTGATACTTAGTCTCTCCTCCTGATAAGCCGGTTGGCAGTGCTGGCCTAATTACACTTGTCTCGTCAGCGGTCCAGTGGTCTTTATAGCTTATTTGCTCAGGGCATTCGGTATGGTAAACCCCCTCTTCGGGAAAGGAAACTTTAAGATGACGTCACTATAGGTATTTTGCGGACCCTCGTGCAAAAGTGGAGACTCAGGAGAAAAAAATTGAGAGAAAAAACACCTTGTGCAGGACGTAGCAGTTTGTTTTGTTCTGTTATACTCACAAAATTGAATCTTT
>NW_024400419.1:0-32753 GCF_905171765.1 Bufo bufo
GAGGATCCCAGAGCGCGCTTCCAGGGGGGGGATCCTTTGATCCTCCCGCCTGTGAAGCGGACGCCTACCTCCGGCGCTGTAATTACAGCGCCGGAGGTCAGCCACTCACAGGGGCATGGGAACTCTTTGTTCCCATGTCTCCGTTAGGAGCATCATCTCCGGCGCGGCCGGAGATGGTGACAAAGGGCAGAGGATCTTATTGATCCTCTGTCCTTTGTAGAGGCCGACGCAGGACATAATTGTCCAACTGTCGGTCTCCTCCACCACCCCCAGCAGCCGCATCTGAGCGGGGGATTTGGGGACATCAGAGCAACTGCCATATATGTTTATGGATGCTTGAGGCACATCCATAAACATATATGAATGGACACTCATACATATAGGGGGCAAGTAAGCCCACCTATATTACAATATACAATATATATATATATATATATATATATATATATGTCATATGCTATATACAAAGAGATGTATGCTGCCAGAAGGGGGCATACATACATCTCTATGTATGCATACATAACCCACCTGGACGGGCCCAGAGAAAAGGCCCACATATATATATACATATATATATGCACATATGCCTGGGCACACATATATATATATATATACACATATCTTTGACACTTCCCTCAACAATCCCCCTGTTGTCGGGAACACGACAATAAACATTTTGGGGGAAGGGTTGGGATGTATTAGTCTCCTCTCAATCGCCCTCTAGGTGGCGATTCAGGAAGGACTGAAGTAATATGACCCTTAGGTACCTAGACATCACCTATCATGACCAACATCTCCGACCTGCCCTTCACCAAACGCTTCCACCCACCGAATACACAGTCTTCTCTTTGGATAACTTCCTCGGCATCTTACTTTATGATCCCCAGGTGTCAGCCACTCCCTATGTAGTCTATTTCTGACTCCGGAATTGCTTCACCCTCGCCGTCTTTAGATCACTCTACTCAGTGACCGTGTTCTCTCTCTTTGCCAGTGTTGTTCTTCTGGCGTCCGTTACCCCCAATGTTAGTGCCGGTAATTAATGTAGCACCTCCTTATGGGGTACGGACGGCCGTAGACTGACCTTTTAACACCAGTATGACTTTCATTTTAATTGAAAACTCAGTTGTTGGAGAGGTTCTCCCCGGGACAGATACATAGGTTTTTACAAGGCAGGTCAGATTTTCTGGTGAGAGGTGATGTCATAGTACCTAAATTCTTCCTGCGGGAAGGAACCCCGCACTACCATCATTCAGTCCAACCCTTACAAAAAGTCACCATTGTCGATATTGAAGCGGCAAATACCTTAGTGATGAGGGGCCTGACCCTAGGGAATCTACTCTACCCCACTCACACAAACATGTCATATCCCTCCCAATACAGCCCAATTCAATTCAGTGTGTACCCATAGAGACTCATGCCACCTGGCCTACTATCTATACCTCCCAAGACACTGGTAGTTAACAGACCTTTGTGTCCTTGGGGAAATGACTATAGGATGCAAGTGTGCGTCCAGCCATATTGTAGTATGGCTGTCGCCCATTTGCACCTAGAGTGTCCATCAGTGGTGTATCTTGGTTTTATGCTGCCCTAGGCGACACTAAACTCGGGCACCCCCCCTAATATAAATTTGACCCACCCCTTCCTGTCATGGCCAAACCCCTTCCTTTGTAAACCCCACCCCTTCCTCTTTAGGCTCCACCCTTTCCTGTTTTGCATAACAATATTAAGGAATTTATTGCGATAACGATATATATCGCGATAAATACCCGTTTAAAAGAAAAAAAACACAAGGAGACATTATACTGTATGGAGGCAGCCTCAAGGAGACGTTATACTGTATGGGGCAGCCTCAAGGAGACGTTATACTGTATGGGGCAGCCTCAAGGAGACATTATACTGTATGGGGAAGCTTCAGGGAGACGTTATACTGTATAGGGCAGCCTCAAGGAGACGTTATACTGTATGGGGCACTGGGGCAGCCACAAGGAGACGTTATACTGTATGGGGGGCGGGGGCAGCCACAAGGAGACACTAAACTATGGGGGATTGGGGGATTGGGGGCTGTCCGGCTGCCACAAGCAAATAGTGCACTGTGTCTGTGTCATAAATAAAGGTGGGATGTCACATGTCAGACTGTCTATGGTGACAGTCTGTATGGGGCAGCCTCAAGGAGAGGCCAGGGCCACTATAGACAGTCTGACATGTGACATCCCACCTTTATTTATGTCTCACTCTCACTGTGCACGTGCACTATTTGCTTTTTAACTCTCTTGTCTCACTCACTCCTGTTTGTTCCTCTGCCTGGACCTGGACACTCCTCGCAGGGTAGGTAGGCCAGGAGTCAGGCAAAGTGGCCAACTGTGTGAGGAGGGAGCCGGTCGACCGTCTGGGCAGACTTTTCCCGGCTGGCTGTTGCTGCCGCTTGTGTTGTGAATATTCTAACCCACTGCGCATGCGCAAATAAGACGACTCGGCGCAGGCGCAGTAGGAGCCGGAATTTTCTGCTACTACGGCTCCTACTGCGCTTCGGGCATGCACACTGGGCCGGAATATTCTGCTACGGGGCCTGCGCCGACAAACCCCCAGCAGAGCCAGTCAGGAGCGGAGGGAAGAGACGCACCTCCCACGTCACTACTGGAAAGGACGTGGGTAGCAAGGCCGGGTAGGTAAAAATTCCGGAAACACCTGGGGTTGGGAGGAGGAGGGAGGAGGAGGAGGAGGGAGCAGGAGGAGGTAAGTGGTAAGTCACTCCTTCACTATGCGGCGCCGGCGATGCTGCCGCTCGCAGCGGCATAGTGAAGGAACGGATCGATCGGAAGTATTTGTGTACGTTAACTAACTAGGCAAACAAGGCATTTTGCCGCCCCATTGGCAAGTGCCGCCCCAGGCAAATGCCTTGTTTGCCTCGCGATAGATACGCCTCTGGTGTCCATGGGTACATGAGGAACTCACATGCAAATAATCTATGTAAATCTATACACAATATGATGAGGTCACAGGGTGGCCTATGATTATACCCCGAACCTTCTTACGAAAATCTACTACAACACAATATTTATATACACCCACCCCCACACACAATACTATGAGGTCACAGGATGGCTTTTGGATTTTCATCCCGACCCTCATAGGAAACAGTATGTCCATGCGATCTCTGGCTCCAGGACTTTGTTGGAGCTAAGTCCTGAGCCTCCTTTGATTAACTTCGTGAAGTTCTGTCTGGTTCTGGTTTAGTTGGTCCGCAAGTCTCTTGACCCTCCTGTAGATTAGACACAGTCCCGTGTACATGACGATTACCAGAACCAGAAGAACTATCACCGGATGAATCAATAGGTTGAAGAAGGATGTTGCCTTTGGACTGTAGCCAAACAGACTTTCCCACCAGGAGACCTTGGAGTCTTTGTCCAAAGCGGTAGTGATTGCTGTTATTTTATTCTTGTCGTGCGTCAGTTGGATGGTGGCCTGTTCCTCTGTTTCTCGAAGATTCCTAAGTATTTCATCTTCTTGGCTGAAGTCCAGCAGGAGATGTTTGAGTTCTAGCCCAAAGCCAAGAGGAATCTTCTGGAATCTCACGGGTACGTCAGGGCGGATGTCGAGTCTTTTCTCCGGGGTGATTGGTGTCCTTCCTTATAGCTCTGCGACATCTAAACCTAGGACGGGACTAAGGGTGCAATACGCTCCAGGGAGGAGTTCTCCTCTCTCAGTGCAGTTAGTTCCATAGATTGTATAAGACATGTTTTGCCTTTGGTACCAGCACCAATACCCCTGTCCCAAGTATTTAAGGGAGGAGGGTATTGGGCTGGCCTTCATCTCACAGGACCCCTCGGTGCTCCAACATTGGTGTCTTAACACCCGATACTGACTACCTTGACAGAGGATAGCATCCTCTTTCTTCCAACATCCCTCTGTGTCTAACAGAAAAGGATGGCCTCTCTCATAGGTTAGAACGCCCGGGGGGAGCTGTGGATGAAGCACCGTCTGGTTATTTATGACAATCCCTAAGTTAATTGCACTGTAACCCTGTCTAAGATGGCCAGATACAGGAGCCAATGACGAAGCAGTGCAAGTGAGATTCCTACAGCCGTGCCACTGGACTACCCACCAGTTGGTGTGATTGGCTGCAAAAGGAGATATAAGTAGAGTTGAGCGAACACCTGGATGTTTGGGTTCGAGAAGTTCGGCCGAACTTCCCGGAAATGTTCGGGTTCGGGATCCGAACCCGAACCGAACTTCGTCCCGAACCCGAGCCCCATTGAAGTCAATGGGGACCCGAACTTTTCGGCACTAAAAAGGCTGTAAAACAGCCCAGGAAAGAGCTAGAGGGCTGCAAAAGGCAGCAACATGTTGGTAAATCCCCTGCAAACAAATGTGGATAGGGAAATGAATTAAAATAAAAATTAAAAAAATAAAAATGACCCAATATCAATTGGACAGAGGTCCCATAGCAGAGAATCTGGCTTCACGTCAGCAGAGAATCAGTCTCTTCATGCCATAGCAAAGAATCTGGCTTCATGTCAGCAGAGAATCAGTCTCTTCATGCCATAGCAGAGAATCTGGCTTCATGTCACCCACCACTGGAAGAGGCCACTGTCACATATTTAGGCCCCGGCACCCAGACAGAGGAGAGCTGTCCCGTAACAGAGAATCTGGCCCTATGTCAGCGCAGAATCTGTCTTCATGTCATAGCAGAGAATCAGGCTTCACGTCACCCACCACTGGAACAGGCCACTGTCACACATTTAGGCCCAGGCACCCAGGCAGAGGAGAGAGGTCCCGTAACAGAGAATCTGGCCTTATGTCAGCGCAGAATCTGTCTTCATGTCATAGCAGAGAATCAGGCTACACGTCACCCACCACTGGAACAGGCCACTGTCACATATTTAGGCCCAGGCACCCAGGCAGAGGAGTGAGGTCCCGTAACAGAGAATCTGGCCTTATGTCAGCGCAGAATCTGTCTTCATGTCATAGCAGAGAATCAGGCTTCACGTCACCCACCACTGGAACAGGCCACTGTCACATATTTAGGCCCAGGCACCCAGGCAGAGGAGAGAGGTCCCATAACAGAGAATCTGGCCTTATGTCAGCGCAGAATCTGTCTTCATGTCATAGCAGAGAATCAGGCTTCACGTCACCCACCACTGGAACAGGCCACTGTCACACATTTAGGCCCAGGCACCCAGGCAGAGGAGAGAGGTCCCGTAACAGAGAATCTGGCCTTATGTCAGCGCAGAATCTGTCTTCATGTCATAGCAGAGAATCAGGCTTCACGTCACCCACCACTGGAACAGGCCACTGTCACACATTTAGGCCCAGGCACCCAGGAAGAGGAGAGAGGTCCTGTAACAGAGAATCTGGCCTTATGTCAGCGCAGAATCTGTCTTCATGTCATAGCAGAGAATCAGGCTTCACGTCACCCACCACTGGAACAGGCCACTGTCACATATTTAGGCCCCGGCACCCAGAGAGAGGAGAGCTGTCCCGTAACAGAGAATCTGGCCTTATGTCAGCGTAGAATCTGTCTTCATGTCATAGCAGAGAATCAGGCTTCACGTCACCCACCACTGGAACAGGCCACTGTCACACATTTAGGCCCAGGCACCCAGGCAGATGAGAGAGGTCCCGTAACAGAGAATCTGGCCTTATGTCAGCGCAGAATCTGTCTTCATGTCATAGCAGAGAATCAGGCTTCACGTCACCCACCACTGGAACAGGCCACTGTCACATATTTAGGCCCAGGCACCCAGGCAGAGGCGAGAGGTCCCGTAACAGAGAATCTGGCCTTATGTCAGCGCAGAATCTGTCTTCATGTCATAGCAGAGAATCAGGCTTCACGTCACCCACCACTGGAACAGGCCACTGTCACATATTTAGGCCCAGGCACCGAGGCAGAGGAGAGAGGTCCCGTAACAGAGAATCTGGCCTTATGTCAGCGCAGAATCTGTCTTCATGTCATAGCAGAGAATCAGGCTTCACGTCACCCACCACTGGAACAGGCCACTGTCACACATTTAGGCCCAGGCACCCAGGCAGAGGAGAGAGGTCCCGTAACAGAGAATCTGGCCTTATGTCAGCGCAGAATCTGTCTTCATGTCATAGCAGAGAATCAGGCTTCACGTCACCCACCACTGGAACAGGCCACTGTCACACATTTAGGCCCAGGCACCCAGGCAGAGGAGAGAGGTCCCGTAACAGAGAATCTGGCCTTATGTCAGCGCAGAATCTGTCTTCATGTCATAGCAGAGAATCAGGCTTCACGTCACCCACCACTAGAACAGGCCACTGTCACATATTTAGGCCCAGGCACCCAGGCAGAGGAGAGAGGTCCCATAACAGAGAATCTGGCCTTATGTCAGCGCAGAATCTGTCTTCATGTCATAGCAGAGAATCAGGCTTCACTTCACCCACCACTAGAACAGGCCTCTGTCACACATTTAGGTCCAGGCACCCAGGCAGAGGAGAGAGGTCCCGTAACAGAGAATCTGGCCTTATGTCAGCGCAGAATCTGTCTTCATGTCATAGCAGAGAATCAGGCTTCACGTCACCCACCACTAGAACAGGCCACTGTCACACATTTAGGCCCAGGCACCCAGGCAGAGGAGAGAGGTCCCGTAACAGAGAATCTGGCCTTATGTCAGCGCAGAATCTGTCTTCATGTCATAGCAGAGAATCAGGCTTCACGTCACCCGCCACTAGAACAGGCCACTGTCACACATTTAGGCCCAGGCACCCAGGCAGAGGAGAGAGGTCCCGTAACAGAGAATCTGGCCTTATGTCAGCGCAGAATCTGTCTTCATGTCATAGCAGAGAATCAGGCTTCACGTCACCCACCACTGGAACAGGCCACTGTCACACATTTAGGCCCAGGCACCCAGGCAGAGGAGAGAGGTCCCGTAACAGAGAATCTGGCCTTATGTCAGCGCAGAATCTGTCTTCATGTCATAGCAGAGAATCAGGCTTCACGTCACCCACCACTAGAACAGGCCACTGTCACACATTTAGGCCCAGGCACCCAGGCAGAGGAGAGAGGTCCCGTAACAGAGAATCTGGCCTTATGTCAGCGCAGAATCTGTCTTCATGTCATAGCAGAGAATCAGGCTTCACGTCACCCATCACTGGAACAGGCCACTGTCACACATTTAGGCCCCGGCACCCAGACAGAGGAGAGGTTTATTCAACTTTGGGTTGCCCCGCAATATAATGGTAAAATGAAATTAAAAATAGTATTGAATGAGGAAGTGCCCTGGAGTAGAATAATATATTGTTAAGGGAAGGTAGTTAATATCTAATCTGCACAAGGGATGGACAGGTCCTGTGGGATCCATGCCTGGTTTATATTTATGAACGTCAGCTTGTCCACATTGGCTGTAGACAGGCGGCTGCGATTGTCTGTAATGACGCCCCCTGCCGTGCTGAATACACTTTCAGACAAAACGCTGGCCGCCGGGCAGGCCAGCACCTCCAAGGCATAAAAGGCTAGCTCTGGCCACGTGGACAATTTGGAGACCCAGAAGTTGAATGGGGCCGAACCATCAGTCAGTACGTGGAGGGGTGTGCACAGGTACTGTTCCACCATGCTAATGAAATGTTGCCTCCTGCTAACACGTTCCGTATCAGGTGGTGGTGCAGTTAGCTGTGGCGTGGTGACAAAACTTTTCCACATCTCTGCCATGCTAACCCTGCCCTCAGAGGAGCTGGCCGTGACACAGCTGCGTTGGCGACCTCTTGCTCCTCCTCTGCCTTCGTCTTGGGCTTCCACTGGTTCCCCTGTGACATTTGGGAATGCTCTCAGTAGCGTGTCTACCAACGTGAGCTTGTACTCGCGCATCTTCCTATCACGCTCCAGTGTAGGAAGTAAGGTGGGCACATTGTCTTTGTACCGGGGATCCAGCAGGGTGGCAACCCAGTATTCCGCACACGTTAAAATGTGGGCAACTCTGCTGTCGTTGCGCAGGCACTGCAGCATGTAGTCGCTCATGTGTGCCAGGCTGCCCAGAGGTAAGGACAAGCTGTCCTCTGTGGGAGGCTTATCGTCATCGTCCTGTGTTTCCCCCCAGCCACGCACCAGTGATGGGCCCGAGCTGCTTTGGGTGCCACCCCGCTGTGAACATGCTTCATCCTCATCCTCCTCCACCTCCTCCTCATCCTCGTCCTCCAGTAGTGGGCCCTGTCTGGCCACATTTGTACCTGGCCTCTGGTGTTGCAAAAAACCTCCCTCTGAGTCACTTCGAAGAGACTGGCCTGAAAGTGCTAAAAATGACCCCTCTTCCTCCTCTTCCTCCTGGGCCACCTCCTCTTCCATCATCGTCCTAAGTGTTTTCTCAAGGAGACATAGAAGTGGTATTGTAACGCTGATAACGGCATCATCGCCACTGGCCATGTTGGTGGAGTACTCGAAACAACGCAACAGGGCACACAGGTCTCGCATAGAGGCCCAGTCATTGGTGGTGAAGTGTGTCTGATCCGCAGTGCGACTGACCCGTGCGTGTTGCAGCTGAAACTCCACTATGGCCTGCTGCTGCTCGCACAGTCTGTCCAGTATATGCAAGGTGGAGTTCCACCTGGTGGGCACGTCGCATATGAGGCGGTGAGCGGGAAGGCCGAAGTTACGCTGTAGCGCAGACAGGCGAGCAGCGGCAGGGTGTGAACGCCGGAAGCGCGAACAGACGGCCCGCACTTTATGCAGCAGCTCTGACATGTCGGGGTAGTTGCGAATGAACTTCTGCACCACCAAATTCAGCACATGCGCCAGGCAAGGGATGTGCGTCAAACCGGCTAGTCCCAGAGCTGCAACGAGATTTCGCCCATTATCGCACACCACCAGGCCGGGCTTGAGGCTCACCGGCAGCAACCACTCGTCGGTCTGTTGTTCTATACCCCGCCACAACTCCTGTGCGGTGTGGGGCCTGTCCCCCAAACATATGAGTTTCAGAATGGCCTGCTGACGTTTACCCCAGGCTTTGCTGAAGTTGGTGGTGAAGGTGTGTGGCTGACTGGATGAGCAGGTGGAAGAAGAGGAGGAGGAAGCTGAGTAGGAGGAGGAGGAGACAGGAGGCAAAGAATGTTGCCCTGCGATCCTTGGCGGCGGAAGGACGTGCGCCAAACAGCTCTCCGCCTGGGGCCCAGCCGCCACTACATTTACCCAGTGTGCAGTTAGGGAAATATAGCGTCCCTGGCCGTGCTTACTGTTCCACGTATCTGTGGTTAGGTGGACCTTGACACAGATGGCGTTGCGCAGTGCACACTTGATTTTATCGGACACTTGTTTGTGCAGGGAAGGCACGGCTCTCTTGGAGAAGTAGAGGCGGTTGGGAACAACATACTGTGGGACAGCAAGTGACATGAGCTGTTTGAAGCTGTGTGTGTCCACCAGCCTAAATGACAGCATTTCATAGGCCAGTAGTTTAGAAATGCTGGCATTCAGGGCCAGGGATCGAGGGTGGCTAGGTGGGAATTTACGCTTTCTCTCAAATGTTTGTGAGATGGAGAGTTGAACGCTGCCGTGTGACATGGTTGAGATGCTTGGTGACGCAGGTGGTGGTGTTGGTGGTACATCCCATGTTTGCTGGGCGGCAGGTGCCAACGTTCCTCCAGAGGCAGAGGAAGAGGCCGAGGCGGCGGCAGCAGCAGCAGAAGAGGCCGAGGCGGCGGCAGCAGCAGAAGAGGCCGAGGCGGCAGCAGCAGAAGAGGTAGCAGGGGGAGCCTGAGTGACTTCCTTGTTTTTAAGGTGTTTACTCCACTGCAGTTCATGCTTTGCATGCAGGTGCCTGGTCATGCAGGTTGTGCTAAGGTTCAGAACGTTAATGCCTCGCTTCAGGCTCTGATGGCACAGCGTGCAAACCACTCGGGTCTTGTCGTCAGCACATTGTTTGAAGAAGTGCCATGCCAGGGAACTCCTTGAAGCTGCCTTTGGGGTGCTCGGTCCCAGATGGCGGCGGTCAGTAGCAGGCGGAGTCTCTTGGCGGCGGGTGTTCTGATTTTGCCCACTGCTCCCTCTTTTGCTACGCTGTTGGCTCGGTCTCACCACTGCCTCTTCCTCCGAACTCTGAAAGTCAGTGGCACGACCTTTATTCCATGTGGGGTCTAGGACCTCATCGTCCCCTGCATCGTCTTCCACCCAGTCTTGATCCCTGACCTCATGTTCAGTCTGTACACTGCAGAAAGACGCAGCAGTTGGCACCTGTGTTTCGTCATCATCAGAGACGTGCTGAGGTGGTATTCCATTGTCCTCATCATCAGGAAAAATAAGTGGTTGTGCGTTAGTGCATTCTATCTCTTCCACCCCTGGGGAAGGGCTAGGTGGATGCCCTTGGGAAACCCTGGCAGCAGAGTCTTCAAACAGCATAAGAGACTGCTGCATAACTTGAGGCTCAGACAGTTTCCCTGATATGCATGGGGGTGATGTGACAGACCGATGGGCCTGGTTTGCATGCGCCATCTGTGCGCTTTCTGCAGAAGACTGGGTGGGAGATAATGTGAACGTGCTGGATCTACTGTTGGCCACCCAATTGACTAATGCCTGTACCTGCTCAGGCCTTACCATCCTTAGAACGGCATTGGGCCCCACCAAATATCGCTGTAAATTCTGCTGGCTACTGGGACCTGAGGTAGTTGGTTCACTAGGACGTGTGGCTGTGGCAGAACGGCCACGTCCTCTCCCAGCACCAGAGGGTCCACTAACACCACCACGACCATGTCCACGTCCGCGTCCCTTATTAGATGTTTTCCTCATTGTTCCCGTTCACCAAAATTTTGACAATGGCAAATTTGGGAATAGTTTTTCAACCCAGAAAAAAAAAATTGCTTTTACGGTCACTACAAATAACTTGACCAGCTAAAACAGTACAGATTTGGTTGAATAGAAATGTGAGGCCTGTTTTTTTTTTTGCGCTGTGTGACAGGTATAGGTTTAATCACAGAATCAGACTTCTATCAGCACGGTAGCGTGTGTCTTAGGTTTTTCTGAATGACACTATTCAGCACCTTCAATGTAAGATATCTTTTTTGGGATAGATTTCAAGTAGGCCTCAAACACCAGAAACTAGTTATTTTGAGAATGGCAAATTTGGGAATAGTTTTTCAACCCAGAACAAAAAGTGTGCTTTTACGGTCACTACAAATAACTTGACCAGCTAAAACAGTACAGATTTGGTTGAATAGAAATGTGAGGCCTGTTTTTTTTTGCGCTGTGTGACAGGTATAGGTTTAATCACAGAATCAGACTTCTATCTGCACGGAAGCGTGTGTCTTAGGTTTTTCTGAATGGCACTATCAGCACCTTCAATGTAAAATATCCTTTTTGGGATAGATTTCAAGTAGGCCTCAAATACCAGAAACTAGTTATTTTGAGAATGGCAAATTTGGGAATAGTTTTTCAACCCAGAAAAAAATATGTGCTTTTACGGTCACTACAAATAACTTGACCAGCTAAAACAGTACAGATTTGGTTGAATAGAGATGTGAGGCCTGTTTTTTTTTGCGCTGTGTGACAGGTATAGGTTTAATCACAGAATCAGACTTCTATCAGCACGGTAGCGTGTGTCTTAGGTTTTTCTGAATGACACTATTCAGCACCTTCAATGTAAGATATCCTTTTTGGGATAGATTTCAAGTAGGCCTCAAATACCAGAAACTAGTTATTTTGAGAATGTCAAATTTGGGAATAGTTTTTCAACCCAAAACAAAAAGTGTGCTTTTACGGTCACTACAAATAACTTGACCAGCTAAAACAGTTCAGATTTGGTTGAATAGAAATGTGAGGCCTGTTTTTTTTTTCGCTGTGTGACAGGAATAGGTTTAATCACAGAATCAGACTTCTATCTGCACGGTAGCGTGTGTCTTAGGTTTTTCTGAATGACACTATTCAGCACCTTCAATGTAAGATATCTTTTTTGGGATAGATTTCAAGTAGGCCTCAAACACCAGAAACTAGTTATTTTGAGAATGGCAAATTTGGGAATAGTTTTTCAACCCAGAACAAAAAGTGTGCTTTTACGGTCACTACAAATAACTTGACCAGCTAAAACAGTACAGATTTGGTTGAATAGAAATGTGAGGCCTGTTTTTTTTTGCGCTGTGTGACAGGTATAGGTTTAATCACAGAATCAGACTTCTATCTGCACGGAAGCGTGTGTCTTAGGTTTTTCTGAATGGAACTATCAGCACCTTCAATGTAAAATATCCTTTTTGGGATAGATTTCAAGTAGGCCTCAAATACCAGAAACTAGTTATTTTGAGAATGGCAAATTTGGGAATAGTTTTTCAACCCAGAAAAAAATATGTGCTTTTACGGTCACTACAAATAACTTGACCAGCTAAAACAGTACAGATTTGGTTGAATAGAGATGTGAGGCCTGTTTTTTTTTTGCGCTGTGTGACAGGTATAGGTTTAATCACAGAATCAGACTTCTATCAGCACGGTAGCGTGTGTCTTAGGTTTTTCTGAATGACACTATTCAGCACCTTCAATGTAAGATATCCTTTTTGGGATAGATTTCAAGTAGGCCTCAAATACCAGAAACTAGTTATTTTGAGAATGGCAAATTTGGGAATAGTTTTTCAACCCAAAACAAAAAGTGTGCTTTTACGGTCACTACAAATAACTTGACCAGCTAAAACAGTTCAGATTTGGTTGAATAGAAATGTGAGGCCTGTTTTTTTTTTCGCTGTGTGACAGGTATAGGTTTAATCACAGAATCAGACTTCTATCTGCACGGTAGCGTGTGTCTTAGGTTTTTCTGAATGGCACTATCAGCACCTTCAATGTAAGAAATCCTTTTTGGGATAGATTTCAAGTAGGCCTCAAATACCAGAAACTAGTTATTTTGAGAATGGCAAATTTGGGAATAGTTTTTCAACACAGAAAAAAAAAAAGTGCTTTTACGGTCACTACAAATAACTTGACCAGCTAAAACAGTTCAGATTTGGTTGAATAGAAATGTGAGGCCTGTTTTTTTTTGCGCTGTGTGACAGGTATAGGTTTAATCACAGAATCAGACTTCTATCTGCACGGTAGCATGTGTCTTAGGTTTTTCTGAATGGCACTATCAGCACCTTCAATGTAAGATATCCTTTTTGGGATAGATTTCAAGTAGGCCTCAAATACCAGAAACTAGTTATTTTGAGAATGGCAAATTTGGGAATAGTTTTTCAACCCAGAAAAAAAAATGTGCTTTTACAGTCACTACAAATAACTTGACCAGCTAAAACAGTACAGATTTGGTTGAATAGAAATGTGAGGCCTGTTTTTTTTTGCGCTGTGTGACAGGTATAGGTTTAATCACAGAATCAGACTTCTATCTGCACAGTAGCGTGTGTCTTAGGTTTTTCTGAATGACACTATCAGCACCTTCAATGTAAGATATCCTTTTTGGGATAGATTTCAAGTAGGCCTCAAATACCAGAAACTAGTTATTTTGAGAATGGCAAATTTGGGAATAGTTTTTCAACACAGAAAAAAAAATGTGCTTTTACGGTCACTACAAATAACTTGACCAGCTAAAACAGTACAGATTTGGTTGAATAGAGATGTGAGGCCTGTTTTTTTTTGCGCCGTGTGACAGGTATAGGTTTAATCACAGAATCAGACTTCTATCAGCACGGTAGCGTGTGTCTTAGGTTTTTCTGAATGACACTATTCAGCACCTTCAATGTAAGATATCCTTTTTGGGATAGATTTCAAGTAGGCCTCAAATACCAGAAACTAGTTATTTTGAGAATAGCAAATTTGGGAATAGTTTTTCAACCCAGAACAAAAAGTGTGCTTTTACGGTCACTACAAATAACTTGACCAGCTAAAACAGTTCAGATTTGGTTGAATAGAAATGTGAGGCCTGTTTTTTTTTGCGCTGTGTGACAGGTATAGGTTTAATCACAGAATCAGACTTCTATCTGCACGGTAGCATGTGTCTTAGGTTTTTCTGAATGGCACTATCAGCACCTTCAATGTAAGATATCCTTTTTGGGATAGATTTCAAGTAGGCCTCAAATACCAGAAACTAGTTATTTTGAGAATGGCAAATTTGGGAATAGTTTTTCAACACAGAAAAAAAAATGTGCTTTTACGGTCACTACAAATAACTTGACCAGCTAAAACAGTACAGATTTGGTTGAATAGAGATGTGAGGCCTGTTTTTTTTTGCGCCGTGTGACAGGTATAGGTTTAATCACAGAATCAGACTTCTATCAGCACGGTAGCGTGTGTCTTAGGTTTTTCTGAATGACACTATTCAGCACCTTCAATGTAAGATATCCTTTTTGGGATAGATTTCAAGTAGGCCTCAAATACCAGAAACTAGTTATTTTGAGAATGGCAAATTTGGGAATAGTTTTTCAACCCAGAACAAAAAGTGTGCTTTTACGGTCACTACAAATAACTTGACCAGCTAAAACAGTTCAGATTTGGTTGAATAGAAATGTGAGGCCTGTTTTTTTTTGCGCTGTGTGACAGGTATAGGTTTAATCACAGAATCAGACTTCTATCTGCACGGTAGCGTGTGTCTTAGGTTTTTCTGAATGGCACTATCAGCACCTTCAATGTAAGATATCCTTTTTGGGATAGATTTCAAGTAGGCCTCAAATACCAGAAACTAGTTATTTTGAGAATGGCAAATTTGGGAATAGTTTTTCAACCCAGAAAAAAAATGTGCTTTTACGGTCACTACAAATAACTTGACCAGCTAAAACAGTACAGATTTGGTTGAATAGAAATGTGAGGCCTGTTTTTTTTTGCGCTGTGTGACAGGTATAGGTTTAATCACAGAATCAGACTTCTATCTGCACGGTAGCGTTTGTCTTAGGTTTTTCTGAATGGCACTATCAGCACCTTCAATGTAAGATATCCTTTTTGGGATAGATTTCAAGTAGGCCTCAAATACCAGAAACTAGTTTTTTTGAGAATGGCAAATTTGGGAATAGTTTTTCAACACAGAAAAAAAAAAGTGCTTTTACGGTCACTACAAATAACTTGACCAGCTAAAAAAGTACAGATTTGGTTGAATAGAAATGTGAGGCCTGGTTTTTTTTTGCGCTGTGTGACAGGTATAGGTTTAATCACAGAATCAGACTTCTATCTGCATGGTAGCATGTGTCTTAGGTTTTTCTGAATGGCACTATCAGCACCTTCAATGTAGGATATCCTTTTTGGGATAGATTTCAAGTAGGCCTCAAATACCAGAAACTAGTTATTTTGAGAATGGCAAATTTGGGAATAGTTTTTCAACCCAGAAAAAAAAAAGTGCTTTTACGGTCACTACAAATAACTTGACCAGCTAAAACAGTACAGATTTGGTTGAATAGAAATGTGAGGCCTGTTTTTTTTTGCGCTGTGTGACAGGTATAGGTTTAATCACAGAATCAGACTTCTATCAGCACGGTAGCGTGTGTCCTAGGTTTTTCTAAATGGCACTATCAGCACCTTCAATGTAAGATATCCTTTTTGGGATAGATTTCAAGTAGGCCTCAAATACCAGAAACTAGTTATTTTGAGAATGGCAAATTTGGGAATAGTTTTTCAACCCAGAAAAAAAAATGTGCTTTTACGGTCACTACAAATAACTTGACCAGCTAAAACAGTACAGATTTGGTTGAATAGAGATGTAAGGCCTGTTTTTTTTTTGCGCTGTGTGACAGGTATAGGTTTAATCACAGAATCAGACTTCTATCTGCACGGTAGCGTGTGTCTTAGGTTTTTCTGAATGACACTATCAGCACCTTCAATGTAAGATATCCTTTTTGGGATAGATTTCAAGTAGGCCTCAAATACCAGAAACTAGTTATTTTGAGAATGGCAAATTTGGGAATAGTTTTTCAACCCAGAAAAAAAATGTGCTTTTACGGTCACTACAAATACCTTGACCAGCTAAAACAGTACAGATTTGGTTGAATAGAGATGTGAGGCCTGGTTTTTTTTGCGCTGTGTGACAGGTATAGGTTTAATCACAGAATCAGACTTCTATCTGCACGGTAGCGTGTGTCTTAGGTTTTTCTGAATGACACTATCAGCACCTTCAATGTAAGATATCCTTTTTGGGATAGATTTCAAGTAGGCCTCATATAGCAGAAACTAGTTATTTTGAGAATGGCAAATTTGGGAATAGTTTTTCAACCCAGAACAAAAAGTGTGCTTTTACGGTCACTACAAATAACTTGACCAGCTAAAACAGTACAGATATGGTTGAATAGAAATGTCAGGTCTATTTTTTAGGCGCTAGGTGACAGGCTCAACTTGCCCCTGATGTAGTATATGGCCAAAAAATAACCACACTGTTGATGGTTAAATGCACTTGGGTGACACAGGCTCAGCCTGCACCAGATGTAGTATATGGCCAAAAAATACTCAGACTGTTGATGGTTAAATGCACTTCGGTGACACAGGCTCAGCCTGCAGCTGATAAAGTATATGGCCAAAAAATAACCAGACTGTTGATGGTTAAATGCACTTCGGTGACACAGGCTCAGCCTGCAGCTGATGTAGGATATAGCACAAAATAAACACACTATTGATGGTTAAATACACTTGGTGATAGCTTGTGCTTGCGCACCACAAGTCACAAAATGGCCGCCGATCACCCCAGAAAAAAAGTGATCTAAAAACGCTCTGGGCAGCCTCAAAAAAGTGAGCAAGTCAATATTAGCACTTCAATGATCCACAGCTGCAGATCGATCACAGAATGAAGTCTTTTGGAGGAGTTAATCTGCCTAATCTCGCCCTAACGTCGCAGCTGCAACCTCTCCCTATGCTTCAATCAGCAGAGTGACGTGCAGCGCAACGTGACCCAAGCATATATAGAGGCTGGGTCACATGCTGCACTGGCCAATCACAGCCATGCCAATAGTAGGCAAGGCTGTGATGGCCTCTTGGGGCAAGTAGTATGACACTTGTTGATTGGCTGCTTTGCAGCCTTTCAAAAAGCGCCAAGAAAGCGCCGAACACCGAACCCGAACCCGGACTTTTACGAAAATGTTCGATTTCGGGTCCGTGTCACGGACACCCCAAAATTCGGTACGAACCCGAACTATACAATTCGGGTTCGCTCATCCCTAGACATTATAAATGTTGGGGGCACTACAGGGAGCATTATAAATACTGGGGGCACCATTACTAATAAGTACATTCTGGGAGAAGATTAGATACACAGTTTCAGCAGACAGTATCACATAAGATAAGATTAGATAAAGCAGCTCAGCAAACAGTATCTCACATGATGGCATTGGATACACAGCGCACCTGCCTTGCAATTTTTGGAAGTCTAACACCAGTTAATGGAGCGGACACTGTGTAAGTGCAGGGTGCTCTCCGTTAACTTCAGGACCTGTCGCACAGGTGGTACCTACACCTATCTGACATTTATGGCATATTCTAGCAGTATGCCACTAATGTCCAAGATGGGAATATCCCTTTAATGCATTTCCTATCAGGAGTACATTGGTTACCCATCCTTCAGGGGTTCTGCCCTGTGACTAATCAGTACATACATAAAATACCGATAGAAAACGGGCACAAGAGAAATGGCACAATTTAATATTTAAGAAAAAAAACACAAGAATCTTGTTTTTTAAAGAAACACACAGAGAAAACTTTCTTTATTAAAAAATGGTCTTGGATTTCTGTGCCTTCGGCCCTTTAAGGGAGATGGAGGCTCCTTCTTCACATTCTCCTGGGATTCTTCCATTGGAGGAGGTTCAGTGTCACACCTGAGGCTGATTTTCGGGGGCCGCAGAGGGTCATATAAAGCTCTCACATTGTATACAACAAATAGAAAATAAAGATCAGCAAAAACAAGTCTCAAACACATGAAGAAAAAGCCGGACAAACTTACCCGATCTGGTCCTGTGCTGCTCGTCAGAGGCCCCTAAAGGAGAGAGCCAGCCCTGCAGACTGAGGCTGGGCTCAGTGCGTCACCTCAATATATACCCACCGCCCTTTATGACATCATATGTAAATGAGCCATAGCCCCCATTTTGATATCACAAGAAAGAGAGTCATCTGCCAGGATTCTAATCATGACATCACAAACAGTGTCTCAACATGACAGCGGCCATTTTGAATGTAATAATGTACAGACTATAGATAATGGGTTAGCACTTTTTCCTTGCAGCCCCCCAGAGCAGGGGGAATCTTCAAATGGTTTGTTAATCTAATTTTATGGTATGTACAGTATTGTTTTTCTTTATTCAAAACCAAGCTTAGCCATGTATGGATGGCCCAGGCAAGGTTTATTAATCCTGGCTTAGTCCTTTGCAGGAGATTTGGTGGTAACCAGGATCTGCCCCCAGCTCAGTTTGGCAGGTGATTAGTGAGAGTTCAGCAAGGAAGAAATTTTTGCCTAATGCTCCCTCCTCTTAAGCTTAAGAAACACACTAGACTAACAGATCTCTGCAAGATCCACGGAAAAAGAGAAAAGGAGAGTAAAGAAGATCTTAGAATCTGCATAGCCAAGCATTGGAGTCAGCAAGGTTATCTGTAACTACAGCCATTCAGACTTTGCTACACTGAGGGACACTGTTAAGACACCCTTCACACCTGGACACACCCTGGCCAGATGCTCCATCAAACCCCTGTATCCTGCAATGGACATTATAGCCATTACAGCCAAGGTACTGTTGCCAGCCATAGATTTTGTTGAGACTTTAGCAACAAAGTGTACAAAGAGGGCCATAACTCATATCCTTGTCTAAATGCATACACTGCTAACTGGGAGAGAATTGCACTGTGTACAGTTGGAACTATGTTTTGCTGTAGTTAGATGTACTACAATTCCTATTTTGCTGTACAGTAAAGAGAGATGTTTATTTTTCTACCAATGGCCTATTTTTCTGACTCCTACATCATCTGATGGCCATTGTATTCTACATACCCTGCCTTTAACCCATTCAGACACCTAACATCACGGGCATAAGTTCGCCAGATAATTATACCGTGTCTTGAAGAGCCCATAATATTTATAATGGCCCCTATAGTGCCACCAGTGTAAATACTGGAAGCACTACAAGAGACAGTATATTTATTGGGGCACTTAGGGGGCCTTATAAACATTCGGGACACTACAAAAGCCAGTATTAATATTGGGGGGCACTACAGGGGACATTATAAATGTTGGGGGCACTGCAGGGAGCATTATAAATACTGGGGGCACCATTACTAATAAGTACATTCTGGGAGAAGATTAGATACACAGTTCAGCAGACAGTATCACATATGATAGGATTAAATAAAGCAGCTCAGCAAACAGTATCTCACATGATGGCATTGGATACACAGCGCACCTGCCTTGCAATTTTTGGAAGTCTAATACCAGTTAATGGAGCGGACACTGTGTATGTGCAGGGTGCTCTCCGTTAACTTCAGGACCTGTCGCACAGGTGGTACCTACACCTATCTGACATTTATGGCATATTCTAGCAGTGTGCCACTAATGTCCAAGATGGGAATATCCCTTTAATGCATTTCCTATCAGGAGTACATTGGTTACCCATCCTTCAGGGGTTCTGCCCTGTGACTAATCAGTACATACATAAATTACCGATAGAAAACGGGCACAGGAGAAATGGCACAATTTAATGTTTTAGAAAAAAAACACAAGAACCTTGTTTTATAAAGAAACACTCAGAGAAAACTTTCTTTATTAAAAAATGGTCTTGGATTTCTGTGCCTTCGGCCCTTTAAGGGAGATGGTGGCTCCTTCTTCACATTCTCCTGGGATTCTTCCATTGGAGGAGGTTCAGTGTCACACCTGAGGCTGATTTTCGGGGGCCGCAGAGGGTCATACAAAGCTCTCACATTGTATACAACAAATAGAAAATAAAGATCAGCAAAAACAAGTCTCAAACACATGAAGAAAAAGCCGGACAAACTTACCCGATCTGGTCCTGTGCTGCTCATCAGAAGCCCCTAAAGGAGAGAGCCAGCCCTGCAGACTGAGGCTGGGGTCAGTGCGTCACCTCAATATATACCCACCGCCCTTTATGACATCATATGTAAATGAGCCATAGCCCCCATTTTGATGTCACAAGAAAGAGAGTCATCTGCCAGGATTCTAATCATGACATCACAAACAGTGTCTCAACATGACAGCGGCCATTTTGAATGTAATAATGTACAGACTATAGATAATGGGTTAGCACTTTTTCCTTGCAGCCCCCCAGAGCAGGGGGTATCTGCAAATGGTTTGTTCTTTAATCTAATTATATGGTATGTACAGTATTGTTTTTCTATATTTAAAACCCAGCTTAGCCATGTATGGATGGCCCAGGCAAGGTTTATTAATCCTGGCTTAGTCCTTTGCAGGAGATTGGGTGGTAACAAGGATCTGCCCCCAGCTCAGTTTGGCGGGTGATTAGTGAGAGTTCAGCAAGGAAGAAATTTTTGCCTAATGCTCCCTCCTCTTAAGCCCAAGAAAAACACTAGACTAACAGATCTCTGCAGGATCCACGGAAAAAGAGAAAAGGAGAGTAAAGAAGATCTTAGAATCTGCAAAGCCAAGCATTGGAGTCAGCAAGGTAATCTGTGACTACAGCCATTCAGACTTTGCTACACTGAGGGACACTGTTAAGACACCCTTCACACCTGGACACACCCTGGCCAGATGCTCCATCAAACCCCTGTATCCTGCAATGGACATTATAGCCATTACAGCCAAGGTACTGTTGCCGGCCATAGAATTTGTGGAGACTTTAGCAACAAAGTGTACAAAGATGGCCATAACTCATATCCTTGTCTAAATGCATACACTGCTAACTGGGAGAGAATTGCACTGTGTACAGTTGGAACTATGTTTTGCTATAGTTAGATGTACTACAATTCCTATTTAGCTGTACAGTAAAGAGAGATGTTTATTTTTCTACCAATGGCCTATTTTTCTGACTCCTACATCATTTGCTGGCCATTGCACTCTACATACCCTGCCTTTAACCCATTCAGACACCTAACATCACGGGCATAAGTTCGCCAGATAATTATACCGTGTCTTGTAGAGCCCATAATATTTATAATGGTCCCTATAGTGCCACCAGTGTAAATACTGGAAGCACTACAAGAGACAGTATATTTATTGGGGCACTTAGGGGGCCTTATAAACATTCGGGACACTACAAAAGCCAGTATAAATATTGGGGGGCACTACAGGGGACATTATAAATGTTGGGGGCACTACAGGGAGCATTATAAATACTGGGGGCACCATTACTAATAAGTACATTCTGGGAGAAGATTAGATACACAGTTCAGCAGACAGTATCACATATGATAGGATTAGATAAAGCAGCTCAGCAAACAGTATCTCACATGATGGCATTGGATACACAGCGCACCTGCCTTGCAATTTTTGGAAGTCTAATACCAGTTAATGGAGTGGACACTGTGTATGTGCAAGGTGCTCTCCGTTAACTTCAGGACCTGTCGCACAGGTGGTACCTACACCTATCTGACATTTATGGCATATTCTAGCAGTATGCCACTAATGTCCAAGATGGGAATATCCCTTTAATGCATTTCCTATCAGGAGTACATTGGTTACCCATCCTTCAGGGGTTCTGCCCTGTGACTAATCAGTACATACATAAAATACCGATAAAAAACGGGCACAGGAGAAATGGCACAATTTAATGTTTAAGAAATAAAACACAAGAATCTTGTTTTTTAAAGAAACACACAGAGAAAACTTTCTTTATTAAAAAATGGTCTTGGATTTCTGTGGCTTCGGCCCTTTAAGGGAGATGGAGGCTCCTTCTTCACATTCTCCTGGGATTCTTCCATTGGAGGAAGTTCAGTGTCACACCTGAGGCTGATTTTCGGGGGCCGCAGAGGGTCACACAAATCTCTCACATTGTATACAACAAATAGAAAATAAAGATCAGCAAAAACAAGTCTCAATTACATGAAGAAAAAGCCGGACAAACTTACCCGATCTGGTCCTGTGCTGCTCGTCAGAAGCCCCTAAAGGAGAAAGCCAGCCCTGCAGACTGAGGCTGGGGTCAGTGCGTCACCTCAATATATACCCACCGCCCTTTATGACATCATATGTAAATGAGCCATAGCCCCCATTTTGATGTCACAAGAAAGAGAGTCATCTGCCAGGATTCTAATCATGACATCACAAACAGTGTCTCAACATGACAGCGGCCATTTTGAATGTAATAATGTACAGACTATAGATAATGGGTTAGCACTTTTTCCTTGCAGCCCCCCAGAGCAGGGGGTATCTGCAAATGGTTTGTTCTTTAATCTAATTTTATGGTATGTACAGTATTGTTTTTCTATATATAAAACCCAGCTTAGCCATGTATGGATGGCCCAGGCAAGGTTTATGTCACGGCGGGCGTGCACTCAGTATGACAGATAACGAACCAACCAGGCTCTGGGCGAGAGACAGGGAAGGGTCACCTCCTAGCTAATCCCTGACCTCTTTCTCTGCACTGCTCAGCCCCTCTACAGATCTTGAAGGTAGATCTGAAATGTCCCCGTGCCTGGGCTGACAAAACCCTGAATTCCCTGAGATGGTGAAGTGGGAAATAGGAGCAGCCTGCTCGCACAGAACCTGGATGGGAAAGATGACACAAAACAACCAACTAGAAACAACACTTATCTTCCTGAGCTGGAGCAGACAGCCACCCTTCCTTCCTAGCTTCCAAGATCACAATAATGAATATAATCCGCTCAGGGCACTGGGCAGAGGAGCTATTTAAACTAATGACTCCACCCAGTGCACCTGATGAGGGGCGAATCCAGCACGACTCCAAAACAAACACTAAACTCGTGCTGCAATCCTGGCCGACCTCCGCACATCGTCAGAGTGGGGCATGACAGTATCCCCCCCCCCCCCTCTACGGGTGACCTCCGGACACCCTGGACCAACCTTATCCGGATGGGACCTATGAAAGGCCCTCACCAGACAGCTGTCGTTGACATCTGACGCCGGAACCCACATCCTCTCCTCAGGACCGTATCCCCTCCAGTGAACCAGGTACTGGAGGGAACCCCGCAGAACTCTCGAGTCGAGAATCCTGGAGATCTCGAACTCCAAGTTTCCCTCGACCAGAACAGGAGGAGGAGGCAATGGCGATGGTACCACCGGTTTAACATATTTTTTTAGTAAAGACTTGTGGAAGACATCGTGGATCCTCCAAGTCTGCGGCAGATCAAGTCGAAATGCCACAGGATTGATCACAGCAGAAATCTTATATGGACCAACAAATCTTGAACCCAGTTTCCAAGATGGCATTCTCAACTTGATATTCCTAGTGGACAACCACACCAAATCACCCACACACAGGTCCGGACCAGTCACACGTCTCCTGTCAGCCATTCGTTTATACCTCTCACCCATCCTCTCCAAATTCCCTTGAATCCCCCGCCAGATAGAGGATAAGGCAGAAGAGAATCTCTCCTCCTCTGGCATCCCGGAGGAACCAGACCCAGAAAAGGTACCAAACTGAGGATGGAAACCGTATGCGCCAAAAAATGGCGACTTACCCGTGGACTCCTGCCTATGGTTATTCAATGCAAATTCTGCTAAGGGCAAGAACGAGGACCAGTCCTCCTGATTCTCAGCCACAAAGCACCTCAAGTATGTCTCCAGGTTTTGATTGGTACGCTCCGTCTGACCATTCGACTGTGGATGAAAAGCCGACGAGAAAGAAAGTTGAATGCCAAGTCGAGAGCAGAACGCCCTCCAAAACCTGGAGACAAACTGCGTGCCCCTATCAGAGACAATATCCGAAGGAATACCGTGCAATTTAACAATATTATCCACAAAAATCTGCGCAAGAGTCTTAGCGTTAGGCAGACTTGTTAGTGGTATAAAGTGAGCCATTTTACTGAAACGATCGACTACCACCAAAATCACTGTTCTCCCGGAGGAACTCGGTAGGTCCGTAATAAAGTCCATGGACAAATGTGTCCAAGGACGAGATGGAATAGACAATGGAAGAAGTGAACCAGGCGGTCGAGTATGAGCAACCTTAGACCGAGCGCAGGTTTCACAAGCTGCCACGTAATTCTCAATACTCTTACGCAAACCTGGCCACCAGAACCTCCGGGACACCAGATCACAGGTGGACTTACCACCAGGATGTCCAGCGAGAACAGTATCGTGATGTTCCTTAAACACCTTGTATCGTAGGCCCTCAGGAACAAACAACCTCCCTGGGGGACACGAACCAGGAGCCCCCTCCTGAGCTCCCAACACCTCCATCTCCAATTCAGGGTACAGAGCGGAGACCACCACTCCATCCGCCAAAATCGGCGCTGGATCTTCTGAATCACCTCCCCCAGGGAAGCTGCGAGACAAGGCATCAGCCTTGACGTTCTTGACCCCTGGGCGAAAGGTAACCACGAAATTGAACCTGGTAAAAAAAAGTGACCATCTGGCCTGCCTAGGGTTCAGACGTTTGGCAGATTGCAGGTAAGCCAAATTCTTATGGTCAGTATACACCGTAACGGGGTGAGACGCCCCCTCCAACCAGTGGCGCCATTCCTCAAAGGCCAACTTGATAGCCAACAACTCTCTATCTCCAACATCATAATTCCTCTCGGCAACCGAGAGCTTCTTGGAGAAGAAGGCACACGGGACCCACTTGCCAGGAGATGAACCCTGTGACAGCACCGCCCCAACCCCCACCTCTGATGCATCAACCTCCACTACGAGTGGTTGAGACATATCCGGCAGCACCAGAATGGGAGCGGACGGAAAACGCTCCTTAACAGCCGAAAAGGCCTGCAACGCCTCATCCGACCAGACAGAGACATCGGCGCCCTTCTTGGTCATATCAGTAAGAGGTTTTACTAGGGTAGAATAATTCGAAATAAATTTCCTATAATAATTTGTAAACCCCAAGAACCGCATCAAAGCTTTCTGATTCTCTGGTCGGTCCCACTCCAGAACCGCCCGGACCTTTTCGGGGTCCATACGAAAACCGGAATCAGAAAGCATGTATCCCAAGAACGGAAGCTCTTGCACCGCAAACAAACATTTCTCCAATTTGGCATACAACTTATTCTCCCGAAGGATCGTCAAAACCTGTCTCACATGATCCTGATGGGTCTTCAGATCAGGAGAATAAATTAAAATGTCATCCAGGTAAACTACTACGAACCTCCCCACCAAGTGATGAAAAATGTCATTGACGAATCGCTGAAATACTGCTGGCGCGTTCGTCAACCCAAAGGGCATCACCAGGTTTTCAAAATGACCCTCGTGCGTATTGAAGGCCGTTTTCCACTCATCCCCCTCCTTGATCCTGATCAGATTGTAGGCTCCTCTCAAATCCAACTTGGAGAACACCTTGGCTCCAACAATCTGATCAAAAAGATCAGAGATCAAGGGCAGGGGATATGGATCCCGGACTGTAATACGGTTCAACCCCCGGAAATCCAAACACTAAGTGATCCATCTTTTTTCTTCACAAAGAACAAACCTACTGCCACTGGAGACTTAGATGGTCTAATATGACCCTTTGCCAAACTCTCGGCGACATACTTTCGCATGACCTCTCTTTCGGGTTGAGAAAGGTTGTAAAGCCGAGACTTTGGCAACTTGGCGCCAGTAATGAGATTAACTGGACAATCATAGTCCCGATGAAGGGGCAATTCCTGAGCCCCACCCTCCGAAAAAACATCCGCAAAATCCGAGAGATACGGAGGTAAAGCCGTAATGGACACTTCAGAAATAGATGTGACAAGACAATTGTCCGAACAAAACTCACTCCAACCAATGATTTGTTTCGCTTGCCAGTCTATAATTGGGTTATGTCTAATCAACCATGGCAACCCCAAAACTATAGGAGCTGGCAAATCCTTCATGACAAAACAAGAAATAATTTCAGCATGTGAATCACCCACCCTTAAATGAATACCATGAACAATGTGAGTGAGACTCCTTTGAGAAAGAGGGGAAGAATCAATTGCAAAAACACGAATCTCGTTCTCTAACGTGCAAGTACTTAGTCCCAGACCTTGAAGAAAAAGAAAGTTAATTAGGTTTACCCCAGCACCACAATCAAGGAATACATCAACAAACACATCTTTTGACTCTAGCGCCACCATAGCTGAAAGGAGAAAACGGGAACTGCAGGGAGCTTGCATACCTGTCTGCTCCACCACACCATTCATACTACCAAGTGTGAGGGAGTTTTTTTTTTCTTTTTTCCTTTTCTCTTCCACCTGTGATTTAACATGAGGACAAGAAAAAATAAAATGACCCCTCTTTCCACAAAAGTAACATAGTTTGTGCAATTTCCTAAAGTCTCTACTATCAGAATGGCAAGAAATCTGACCCAATTGCATGGGTTCCTCCGCTACTCCAGAGTTATAAGCAATATCACCCTGGGCAGAAGAAGAAACAAAACTACACGCAGGAGGGATCCCCTGCACGGAGGGACCCTTACCCCTCTCTCGGATACGTCTATCCAACCGTATAGCCAAAGACATTGCATTCTCTAAAGTATCCGGATACTCATGAAAAGCCAGGGCATCCTTCAACCTTTCAGATGACCCCTGACAAAACTGACTACGTAACGCGGGGTCGTTCCACCCCGACTCAGTAGCCCACCTCCTAAACTCTGTACAGTAACCCTCTGCAGTATGTTCACCCTGCAGTAAGTTACGCAATTTCGATTCTGCCATCGAGACCCGATCTGGGTCATCGTAAATCAATCCCAGGGCTTGGAAAAATTCCTCCACTGACCGGAGAGCCAGAGAACCGGGCAGCAGAGAAAAAGCCCAGGATTGAGCGTCCCCTTTATGCAGAGACATGATGATACCAACCCTCTGATCCTCATTACCTGACGAAAATGGACGCAGTCGAAAGTACAATTTGCATGACTCTTTAAAGCAGAAAAAATCATCCGTACTCACTGTAAATCTGTCGGGAAGAGCGACTTTAGGCTCCCCACCAATTTGACCTGTACCTGATGCCAGAAACCTCTGACACTGTGTGACCGTACCACGCAGATCCGCAACCTCTAGGGATAAACCCTGCATGCGGTCAACCAGTGCATCAATTAACGCCATCACAAAAGCGCTGAGTGATGGCAGTCACAGTATGGCGGATTATAATGTCACGGCGGGCGTGCACTCAGTATGACAGATAACGAACCAACCAGGCTCTGGGCGAGAGACAGGGAAGGGTCACCTCCTAGCTAATCCCTGACCTCTTTCTCTGCACTGCTCAGCCCATCTACAGATCTTGAAGGTAGATCTGAGATGTCCCCGTGCCTGGGCTGACAAAACCCTGAATTCCCTGAGATGGTGAAGTGGGAAATAGGAGCAGCCTGCTCGCACAGAACCTGGATGGGAAAGATGACACAAAACAACCAACTAGAAACAACACTTATTTTCCTGAGCTGGGGCAGACAGCCAACCTTCCTTCCTAGCTTCCAAGATCACAATAATGAATATAATCCGCTCAGGGCACTGGGCAGAGGAGCTATTTAAACTAATGACTCCACCCAGTGCACCTGATGAGGGGCGGATCCAGCACGACTCCAAAACAAACACTAAACTCGTGCTGCAATCCTGGCCGACCTCCGCACATCGTCAGAGTGGGGCATGACAGTTTATTAATCCTGGCTTAGTCCTTTGTAGGAGATTGGGTGGTAACCAGGATCTGCCCCCAGCTCAGTTTGGCGGGTGATTAGTGAGAGTTCAGCAAGGAAGACACTACAAGAGACAGTATATTTATTGGGGCACTTAGGGGGCCTTATAAACATTCGGGACACTACAAAAGCCAGTATAAATATTGGGGGGCACTACAGGGGATATTATAAATGTTGGGGGCACTACAGGGAGCATTATAAATACTGGGGGCACCATTACTAATAAGTACATTCTGGGAGAAGATTAGATACACAATTCAGCAGACAGTATCACATATGATAGGATTAGATAAAGCAGCTCAGCAAACAGTATCTCACATGATGGCATTGGATACACAGCGCACCTGCCTTGCAATTTTTGGAAGTCTAATACCAGTTAATGGAGCGGACACTGTGTATGTGCAGGGTGCTCTCCGTTAACTTCAGGACCTGTCGCACAGGTGGTACCTACACCTATCTGACATTTATGGCATATTCTAGCAGTATGCCACTAATGTCCAAGATGGGAATATCCCTTTAATGCATTTCCTATCAGGAGTACATTGGTTACCCATCCTTCAGGGGTTCTGCCCTGTGACTAATCAGTACATACATAAAATACCGATAGAAAACGGGCACAGGAGAAATGGCACAATTTAATATTTAAG
The DNA here is from genome assembly GCF_905171765.1 of Bufo bufo. Lineage (NCBI taxonomy): Eukaryota > Metazoa > Chordata > Amphibia > Anura > Bufonidae > Bufo > Bufo bufo. Next base: position 28,236 of record NW_024400419.1, read on the forward strand.
AAAAAAACACAAGAATCTTGTTTTTTAAAGAAACACACAGAGAAAACTTTCTTTATAAAAAAAATGGTCTTGGATTTCTGTGGCTTCGGCCCTTTAAGGGAGATGGAGGCTCCTTCTTCACATTCTCCTGGGATTCTTCCATTGGAGGAGGTTCAGTGTCACACCTGAGGCTGATTTTCGGGGGCCGCAGAGGGTCACACAAAGCTCTCACATTGTATACAACAAATAGAAAATAAAGATCAGCAAAAACAAGTCTCAAACACATGAAGAAAAAGCCGGACAAACTTACCCGATCTGGTCCTGTGCTGCTCGTCAGAGGCCCCTAAAGGAGAGAGCCAGCCCTGCAGACTGAGGCTGGGCTCAGTGCGTCACCTCAATATATACCCACCGCCCTTTATGACATCATATGTAAATGAGCCATAGCCCCCATTTTGATGTCACAAGAAAGAGAGTCATCTGCCAGGATTCTAATCATGACATCAGAAGCAGTGTCTCAACATGACAGCGGCCATTTTGAATGTAATAATGTACAGACTATAGATAATGGGTTAGCACTTTTTCCTTGCAGCCCCCCAGGAGCAGGGGGTATCTGCAAATGGTTTTTTCTTTAATCTAATTTTATGGTATGTACAGTATTGTTTTTCTATATTTAAAACCCAGCTTAGCCATGTATGGATGGCCCAGCCAAGGTTTATTAATCCTGGCTTAGTCCTTTGCAGGAGATTGGGTGGTAACCAGGATCTGCCCCCAGCTCAGTTTGGCGGGTGATTAGTGAGAGTTCAGCAAGGAAGAAATTTTTGCCTAATGCTCCCTCCTCTTAGGCCCAAGAAACACACTAGACTAACAGATCTCTGCAAGATCCACGGAAAAAGAGAAAAGGAGAGTAAAGAAGATCTTAGAATCTGCATAGCCAAGCATTGGAGTCAGCAAGGTAATCTGTGACTACAGCCATTCAGACTTTGCTACACTGAGGGACACTGGTTAGACACCCTTCACACCTGGACACACCCTGGCCAGATGCTCCATCAAACCCCTGTATCCTGCAATGGACATTATAGCCATTACAGCCAAGGTACTGTTGCCAGCCATAGATTTTGTTGAGACTTTAGCAACAAAGTGTACAAAGAGGGCCATAACTCATATCCTTGTCTAAATGCATACACTGCTAACTGGGAGAGAATTGCACTGTGTACAGTTGGAACTATGTTTTGCTATAGTTAGATGTACTACAATTCCTATTTTGCTGTACAGTAAAGAGAGATGTTTATTTTTCTACCAATGGCCTATTTTTCTGACTCCTACATCATTTGCTGGCCATTGCACTCTACATACCCTGCCTTTAACCCATTCAGACACCTAACATCACGGGCATAAGTTCGCCAGATAATTATACCGTGTCTTGTAGAGCCCATAATATTTATAATGGCCCCTATAGTGCCACCAGTGTAAATACTGGAAGCACTACAAGAGACAGTATATTTATTGGGGCACTTAGGGGGCCTTATAAACATTCGGTACACTACAAAAGCCAGTATAAATATTGGGGGGCACTACAGGGGACATTATAAATGTTGGGGGCACTACAGGGAGCATTATAAACACTGGGGGCACCATTACTAATAAGTACATTCTCGGAGAAGATTAGATACACAGTTCAGCAGACAGTATCACATATGATAGGATTAGATAAAGCAGCTCAGCAAACAGTATCTCACATGATGGCATTGGATACACAGCGCACCTGCCTTGCAATTTTTGGAAGTCTAATACCTGTTAATGGAGCGGACACTGTGTATGTGCAGGGTGCTCTCCGTTAACTTCAGGACCTGTCGCACAGGTGGTACCTACACCTATCTGACATTTATGGCATATTCTAGCAGTATGCCACTAATGTCCAAGATGGGAATATCCCTTTAATGCATTTCCTATCAGGAGTACATTGGTTACCCATCCTTCAGGGGTTCTGCCCTGTGACTAATCAGTACATACATAAAATACCGATAGAAAACGTGCACAGGAGAAATGGCACAATTTCGGGACACTACAGAAGCCAGTATAAATATTGGGGGGCACTACAGGGGACATTATAAATGTTGGGGGCACTACAGGGAGCATTATAAATACTGGGGCGGAGGGCACATGTGCGAGGCTCGCATGGCGGACGTGTTCCCCTGAGCTCCGCTCCTAGCGCCAAACTTTCCCCACATTTAGCGCTGATTCGTCGGCTCCACGGGCTTGAATCTTCATGCAAGGGACCCCTATGATGACCCGCAACAAAGGTAGGACAAAATCGATGGGAACACCTGTGCCTTCTCAGACCTTGCCGGAGCTCTTCAGTAACTCAGGTCGCAGCAATATGGCGGACCCGGCCCCCGCACCCAGGAGCCCAGCGTCCTCAGAGGCCAGCATTGCCTCACAGCCGTCGGATATACACGATCCAGGTTAGGCCGAGCTTTATAAAAATATTGCATCCCTATTCCGCTCAGAACTGTCCCAAGCTGTGGACGAGTTTTCCCGCCAGATTAACGACCTGGGCACCCGGGTCTCTGACTTGGAGACACGCACCGATGATTTGTCGGACGCCCTACATGCTGACAAGGCGGATATATTAGCTCAGGCTGCCCAGATTACAGCATTGGAACTCAAATTGGAGGACCTGGAAAATAGAACCAGGAGGGGCAACCTCCGGATCAAGGGCCTACCTGAAATTTTTACTGATCTCCAGGTCACTTTTACGGAGCTGTTCCAGGCCCTACTGCCGCAAACAGAACCAGCAAAACTCCTGATGGATAGGGTCCACAGAGCCCTAGGGAGACCTCGCTCAGATGCCTTACTGAGGGATGTTATACTAAAATTTCACCATCCAGGTACTCAGGACCTAATTTTGACTGCTGCCCGCAACCTCACTGAACTCCCTGGCGTACCCTCATCAGTTCATTTATATGCCGACCTGGCTCCCTCTACTCTCCTCAGGCGCAGGGACATGAAACCGGTGACTTCGGCCTTACAAAATGCTCAGGTGCGGTATAAATGGGGTTCCCTTTCTCCCTCTCATTCCGATTGAACTCTCGGGATCATACAATCCACTCACCCAAAGAGGGAATCGAGATCCTCCGGAAGGCGGGAATTCCATGTGACCATGATCCTGCTCCAGAAGCCGTCTCGGAACCGCAACGTCCAGCCAGGATCTGGACAAAGGTACCTTCATCCTCGCGGAAACCGACTTCCCCGCCACCTGTTTAGGTTTGGGACTTCTGCTCCTGATCTTCCGGCCTGCTCTGAGGTCCAAACTGTTGTTATTTCCCCAACAACTTCGCTCCATACTCCTTATCCTGTCCCTAATGTTGCAGGACACTTTCCTTCCTTTATGGTCCCTTCACTATCGGCTGATATTTCCCCAATCATTATCATCTAACAGGGACTCGGCGTGAAGGACTGTCATGTTTGACCCCATGTTTGGGTTCTTTAGGCTGGGTTGGGTGACTTTGTCCTCTTCCCACTCTACAGCACCCACCTACTTTTCTCAAGCCTGTTTAGGCTTAATTTCATTTTGTTTTATATGTTTGCAATTCTTTATTATTTTTACTTTTTTTTCCCTTCTTTTTGTTTTTATCATTGTATGTATTAGGGGAGTCGAATATACTGCATTGGTGTTCGGGTGGCGATCTGAGGTGGCATTCCTGTGGCGGATCGCATGGGTTTACTTTACCTCCCTTACATCCTTCTGGTTATACTGCCATGTGTAAGTTGCTTTCGCATAATGTGAGGGGATTTAACTCCCCCAGAAAACGTAAGTCCGCCTTTTCTTCTTATGTTAAACATGCACCTGATGTGATCTGCCTGCAGGAATCCCACTTCACGCCCACCTCTCATCCCAAATATTTCCATCCGCATTATTCACGTTTCTATTCATCTACTTATGTTTCTAAGAGTAGGGGAGCTATTATACTATTGCGTAATTCCTTCCCTTTTACTCTGCAGAGTTCTATGGTTGATCCCAATGGAAGATATGTCATTCTTCTAGGCACTTATAGGGAAGAAACCCTGTGTATTGTAAATGTATATGCGCCTACTGAGGACCCTATTCCCTTTTTTGCTTCTATGCACTCTATTATTGAACCCCTCACTTACCACAAGATACTGTGGTGTGGTGACTTTAATTTTGTACCCAACCCGGTTCTCGACAGATCCGCCCCCCCCCGGCCCAATCGCGCCCTTTATCCTATAATGTCAGAATTAAACATGTGATGGAATCTCTGTCCTTGGTGGATACCTGGAGGGAGCACAATGGCCCCCAAAGGGGATATACCTACTATTCTCCTTCTCACCAACTCTACACCCGGATTGATTTAATCCTAGCTTCCTCCTCTTGTCTCCCTTCACTAGCTTACTCCAGACATATTGTGTCCTCACTGTCGGATCATGATATGGTATTAGCAGATTTCGCATTCACCAATAGCTCTAGTACTCCTCCTGCCTGGCGCCTGAATGAGTCATTGCTGACCTGTCCGGCTGTGT
>NW_024400420.1:0-32931 GCF_905171765.1 Bufo bufo
AAAAGGGAACGCCGTAGGAACAAAACCCGTAAAATGGTGGAGGAATTGTGTTTTTTTTTTTTCAATTCCACCCCATTTGGAATTTTGTGCCTGCTTCCCACTACATTGTATGCCATACTAAATGGTGGCATTAGAAAGTACAACTTGTCCCGCAAAAAATAAGCCCTCATATGGATATGTGACCAGAAAAATAAAAAAAGTTATGGCTCAAGGAAGATAGGGAAGAAAAATGAAAATGCAAAAATGAAAAAAACCCTCTGGTTTCCTGTTAAAGGGGTTATCCAACCCCTATTATGCCCCCCAAAATGCTTTACCACCGCATACAGATAATACTTATGCTTGGGGGGGTGCAGCCAATAGCAGGCCGTGAAGGAAATGAGCCTCCCTAGCGTCACCCATGATGCTAAGGAGGCTCATTCCCATTGTGGCCGGCTATTGACTGCCCCCTACATATCTGGATGTTTTCATTCATGTGACGGGGGGGATGCAGTGGTGGCCATGTGGGCATCAGTGATGCGGGTGCCGGGAGTGGGCAAAGTATTACCTGTATGAGGTGCCCTGGCATTTTGGGGGGGCATTATAGGGTTTGAATAACCCCTTTAACTCCTTGCTGCTGATGCTTAGTTTACCATGAGAAAAAAATAGGCATTAATCATGAATAATGACTTGAGTATAAGTTGATATTGCTGTCATAACGTGCAAGAAATAAAAGCGTGAACATCATACGTTATACACAAAAAATATGATCTATTACACGTTACACACCAATAATGTTGTTAAACCTTGCACACACCAGTAACTCCACCATATAGTGCTTCTCCCATACACTATGCACAAATAATAACATAATATGCTATACAGATAAATAATCCTGCTAAGGGTCCATTCAGACGTCCATAGTATTTTGCGGTCTGCAAATTGCGGACCGCAAAACTCTGACGCCGCACATCACCGGCACTTAATAGATCATTCCTATTCTTGTCCGCAGCTGCGGACAAGAATAGGACATGCATTTTTTTTTTTCCGGAGCCGCGGACCGGAAGTTCGGGGCAGTGGACAGGAAATGCGGATGTGGACAGCACACTGTGTGCTGTCCGCATCTTTTCCAGCCCAATTGAAAATGAATGGGTCTTCACCCGTTCCGCATAATTGCGAAACGGATCCGGACCCATTCAACAGACGTCTGAATGGACCCTTATACAATGTGCACAGATAAAGCCACCATATCCTGCACACAGTGGGACAGGGCAGGTATAAGCAATTTTTTGTCCCGTAATTGCCAGAGTCAGTGCTACTTGGCACTGTTAGAGGTGGCAGATGTCAGGGACACTGCAGTGGGTGGGAGATTAGAAGCTGCTAGAGGCTCTATGAGGGGAGTGTGTTCTGTCAGAATACTATACCTTATCAGATACCACTTAATGCGCATGCGCGAAACCGGCCAGGACACACTGCTCCTGCGCTCGGACCCACGGCTGGGTAGGAGAGGGTGTGCACGTGCGGCTATATACTCCCGTCGGCCACACACATCAGGATTACAGCACGCGTGCGCACTCAGGGGTAGGTAGATTTAGACCGGAATATATAGCCGCACGTGCGCACCATCTCATATCCAGCCGTGGCTCCAGGCGCAGGGTGTCCTGGCTGGTTTTGCGCATGCGCATTAAGTGGGCGCTTCTCCCGCAGCGCTGCTATAATTTTGACTTACCCGTGGATCTGCGCTTGCGCAGCGCCGCACACCCCCTCCTCCATCTGATTCTCGTCACTTCTGGTGCGGCCACATCACCGGAAATGACAGGAGTATAGCATTCTGATAAGGAATAGTATTCTGACAGAACAGAGTGAACATAAAAGACAAAAGGTGATGGAGATCTGTTATTAGAGGGAGGGGAGCAGCAGCTGGCATGGGCTCTTTTATATGAAAGGGGAAAGAAGCAGGTGGCATGGACTCTGTTAGATCAGGGGCAGAAGTTGACAAGGGCTTTGTGCTAAGGGATTGGGCACATCAAGTCCAATAGGTGATAGGGGCTCAGTTACTGATGGATGGACAGACACAGATTGGAGAAGGACAGAGGGTTTTGTGGGCTTTGTGAGTGGGTGGTGGTGACAAGGAATACAAAGGGTGGCAGAGGCTCTGTTATGAGAAGGGGGCACAGAAACTGGTACAGGTTCTTTTGGTCACAGAAGGTGGCAAGGAGTCTCTGGGGACTTCAGGGAACATAGAAGATGATAGTGGCTGGGAGGCCACAGATGGATGCAGGCTTGAAGTTGCAGCTATTCTGTGGCCTGTGGGGAGAGTAGTAGAGGGGCATACAAGAGAGGTTCTGTGGGGGCCAGGAGGGAGATAATAGGTAACAGCAGGATAGAGGGAAGTGGCAGAAAGCTAGTGTCATACCTCAGATTCTTTACTGCTGCAGTATTTTTTCGCGACTAACGTTGGGGGCGTGGCTTCATGGGACGGGGCGTGGCTTCATGTTAGTGGGCGTGGTCGGTGAAGTTCTGTCTGCTTGAGCCTGACACGGAGGGTCGGGACATCAGCAGAGTGTGCTCTATTGTGTACAGAATGGGGGGGACGGGGGAGGTTCGGAGGGGGACCTGAGCATAGAGGAAGCAAGCAGGACCCGGCCAGGACTGAGCGGAGGACAAGTAGGCGTGCTTCCTCAATGCCCGATAAACTGTCTGCAGATGTAGGGGGCGGGGCCTTCCATGCACTCCGGGCCCCCCTCATGCCATGGGCCCCATAGCAGCTGCGTGGTCTGCCTATATGGTAGGTACGCCACTGGATATGGAGCCGGAGGTTGAGGAGGCGATGAATGTGGTGTTGTAGGTGGAGGCAGCAATGGAGGAGGAGGAGGTAGCCAACAATGTTTTTTTTGTTTTTTTTTATTGGGGCAGGTAGCCCCCAAAATATTGGGACAAATAAAAAAAAAAGAAAACAAAGAATCATTGCACTTGACTTGAGTACAAGAATGTATGTTTGATGGTGGTATAAATGTCTATTCTGCACAAGGTACAAACAAGTCTTGTGGGATCCAAGCCTGGTTCATTTTAATGAATGTGAGCTTGTCCACGTTGGCTGTGGACAGGCAGCTGCGTCTGTCTGCAATGACGCCTCCTGCCATGCTAAATACACGTTCAGAGAGTACACTGGCTGCAGGGCAGGCCAGCACCTCCAAGGCATACAGGGCAAGCTCTGGCCATGTGGACAATTTGGAGACCCAGAAGTTGAATGGGGCAGAACCATCAGTCAGTAGTACGTGTAGTCATGTGCACAGGTACTGTTCCACCATGTTGTTCAAATGCTGCCTCCTGCTAACACGCTCCATATCAGCAGTTGGGGCCGGTTGTTGCAGCGGGGTGACAAAGCTTTTCCACATGTCGGCAATGCTAACCCTGCCTTCTGAGGTGCTGGCGCTGACATAGCTGCGTTGGCGACCTCTTCCTCCTCCCCTGCCTTTGCCTTGTGCTTCCACTTGTCCCCCGGCGTCAGTCGGGAATGCTCTCAGGAGCGCGTCTACCAGCGTGCGCCTGTAGTTGCGCATCTTCCGATCACGCTCCAGTGAGGGAATTAAGGACGGCACATTGTCTTTGTAACGGGGATCCAGCAGGGTGGCCACCCAGTAGTCAGCACACGTTAAAATGTGGGCAACTCTGCAGTCGTTGCGCAGGCACTGCAGCATGTAGTGGCTCACGTGTGCCAGGCTGCCCAGGGGTAAGGACAAGCTGTCCTCTGTGGGAGGCGTATCGTCTGCGTCCTCCGTATCCCCCCAGCCACGCACCAGTGATGGGCCCGAGCTGCGTTGGATGCCACCCCGCTGTGAACATGCTTCATCCCCATCCTCCTCGTCCTCCAGTAGTGGGCCCTGGCTGGCCAAATTTGTACCTGGCCTCTGCTGTTGCAAAAATCCTCTTTCTGAGCCACTTCTAAAAGACTGGCCTGAAAGTGTTAGAGATGACCCCTCTATCTCCTCCCCATCCTGGGCCACATCCTCTTCCATCATCGCCCTAAGTGTTTTCGTAATGAGACATAGAAGTGGTATTGTAACGCTGATAACGGCGTCATCGCCACTGGCCATAATGGTGAAGTACTCGAAACAGCGCAACAGGGCACACAGGTCTCGCATGGAGGCCCAGTCATTGGTGGTGAAGTGGTGCTGTTCCGCAGTGCGATTCACCCGTGCGTGCTGCAGCTGAAACTCCACTATGGCCTGCTGCTGCTCGCACAGTCTCTCCAGCATGTGCAAGGTGGAGTTCCACCTGGTGGGCACGTCGCATATGAGGCGGTGAGCGGGAAGGCCGAAGTTATGCTGTAGAGCAGACAGCCACTCGGCGGCAGGATGAGAACGCCGGAAGCGCGCACAGGCGGCCCGCACTTTATGCAGCAGCTCTGACATGTCGGGGTAGTTATGAATGAATTTCTGCACCACCAAATTCAGCACATGCCCCAGGCAAGGGATGTGCGTCAAACTGGCTAGTCACAGAGCTGCAACGAGATTTTGTCCATTATCGCACACCACCAGGCCGGGCTTGAGGCTCACTGGCAGCAACCACTCGTCGGTCTGTTGTTCTATACCCCGCCACAACTCCTGCGCGGTGTGGGGCCTGTCCCCAAACACATCAGTTTCAGAACGGCCTGGTGACGTTTACCCCTGTCTGTGCTGAAGTTGGTGGTGAAGGTCTGTCGCTGACCGAATAAGGAGGTGATAGAAGAGGAGGAGGAAGCCGAGTATAAAGAGTAGGCAACAGGAGGCAAAGAATGATGCCCTGCGATCCTTGGCGGCGGAAGGACGTGCGCCAAACAGCTCTCCGCCTGGGGCCCAGCCGCCACTACATTTACCCAGTGTGCAGTTAGGGAGATATAGCGTCCCTGGCCGTGCTTACTGGTGCACGTATCTGTGGTTAGGTGGACCTTGCCATAGATGGCGTTGAGCAGTGCACACTTGATTTTATCCAATACTTGGTTGAGCAGTGAGGGCACGGCTCTCCTGGAGAAGTAGTGGCGGCTGGGAACGACGTACTGTGGGATAGCAAGCGACATCAGCTGTTTGAAGCTGTTCGTCTCCACCAGCCTGAATGACAGCATTTCAAAGGCCAGCAGTTTAGAAATGCTGGCATTCAGGGCCAGGGATCTAGGGTGGCTAGGTGGGAATTTACGCTTTCTCTCAAAGGTTTGTGAGATGGAGAGCTGAACGCTTCCGTGTGACATGGTGAAGATGCTTGGTGACGGAGGTGGTGTTGTTGGTGGCACATCCTCTGTTTGCTGGGCGGCAGGTGCCAACGTTCCTCCAGAGGCGGAGGAAGAGGCCGAGGCAGCAGCAGAAGAGGGAGCAGGAGGGGCCTGAGCCCTTTCTTGGTTTTGAAGGTGCTTACTCCACTGCAGCCCGTGTCTCGCATGTAGATGCCTGGTCATGCAGGTTGTGCTAAGGTTCAGAACGTTAATGCCTCGCTTCAGGCTCTGATGGCACAGCGTGCAAACCACTCGGGTCTTGTCTAGAGTTGAGCGAACACCTGGATGTTCGGGTTCGAGAAGTTCGGCCGAACTTCCCGGAAATGTTCGGGTTTGGGATCCGAACTCGACCCGAACATCGCCCCGAACCCGAACCCCATTGAAGTCAATGGGGACCCGAACTTTTCGGCACTAAAAAGGCTATAAAATAGCCCAGGAAAGGGCTATAGGGATGCAAAAGGCAGCAAAATGTAGGTAAATCCCCTGCAAACAAATGTGGATAGGGAAATGAATTAAAATAAAAATAAAATAAATTAAAATTAACCAATATCAAATGGAGAGAGGTTTCATGGCAGAGAATCAGGCTTCATGTCATAGCAGAGAACCAGGCTTCACGTCACCCACCACTGGAACAGGCCATTGTCAGATATTTAGGCCCCGGCACCCAGACAGAGGAGAGAGGTCCTATAGCAGAGAATCAGGCTTCATGTCATAGCAGAGAATCAGGCTTCATGTCATAGCAGAGAATCAGGCTTCACGTCACCCACCACTGGAACAGGCCATTGTCAGATATTTAGGCCCCGGCACCCAGACAGAGGAGAGAGGTCCCATAGCAGAGAATCAGGCTTCATGGCATAGCAGAGAATCAGGCTTCACGTCAGCCACCACTGGAACAGGCCATAGAAACATAGAAACATAGAATGTGTCGACAGATAAGAACCATTTGGCCCATCTAGTCTGCCCAATATACTGAATACTATGGATAGCCCCCGGCCCTATCTTATATGAAGGATGGCCTTATGCCTATCCCATGCATGCTTAAACCCCTTCACTGTATTTGCAGCTACCACTTCTGCAGGAAGGCTATTCCATGCATCCACTACTCTCTCAGTAAAGTAATACTTCCTTATATTACTTTTAAACCTTTGCCCCTCTAATTTAAAACTGTGTCCTCTTGTGGTAGTTTTTCTTCTTTTAAATATGCTCTCTTCCTTTACCGAGTTGATTCCCTTTATGTATTTAAAAGTTTCTATCATATCCCCTCTGTCTCTTCTTTCTTCCAAGCTATACATATTAAGGTCCTTTAACCTTTCCTGGTAAGTTTTATCCTGCAATCCATGTACTTGTTTAGTAGCTCTTCTCTGAACTCTCTCTAGAGTATCTATATCCTTCTGGAGATATGGCCTCCAGTACTGCGCACAATACTCCAAGTGAGGTCTCACCAGTGTTCTGTACAGCGGCATAAGCACTTCACTCTTTCTACTGCTTATACCTCTCCCTATACATCCAAGCATTCTGCTGGCATTTCGTGCTGCTCTATTACATTGTCTTCCCACCTTTAAGTCTTCTGAAATAATTACTCCTAAATCCCTTTCCTCAGATACTGAGGTCAGGACTGTGTCAAATATTCTATATTCTGCCCTTGGGTTTTTACGCCCCAGGTGCATTATCTTGCACTTATCCACATTAAATTTCAGTTTCCAGAGTTCTGACCATTCTTCTAGTTTTCCTAAATCCTTTTCCATTTGGCGTTTCCCTCCAGGAACATCAACCCTGTTACATATCTTTGTGTCATCAGCAAAAAGACAAACCTTACCAGCGAGGCCTTTTGCAATATCACTTATGAAGATATTAAACAAAATCGGTCCCAGTACAGATCCCTGTGGAACCCCACTGGTAACATGACCTTGTTTTGAATGTTCTCCATTGACTACAACCCTCTGTTGTCTGTCACTCAGCCACTGCCTAATCCACTCAACAATATGGGAGTCCATGCTCAATGACTGCAGTTTATTGATAAGTCTTCTATGTGGGACAGTGTCAAAAGCCTTACTAAAATCTAGATATGCGATGTCTACTGCACCTCCACCGTCTATTATTTTATTCACCCAGTCAAAAAAATCTATAAGATTTGTTTGACATGATCTCCCTGAAGTAAACCCATGTTGTTTTTCATCTTGCAATCCATGGGATTTTAGATGTTCCACAATCCTATCCTTTAATAGGGTTTCCATTAATTTGCCTACTATTGATGTCAGACTCACTGGTCTATAGTTGCTCGATTCCTCCCTACTACCTTTCTTGTGAATGGGCACGACATTTGCCAATTTCCAATCTTCCGGGACGACTCCTGTTACTAATGATTGGTTAAATAAATCTGTTAACGGTTTTGCCAGCTCACCACTAAGCTCTTTTAATAATTTTGGGTGTATCTCATCAGGCCCCTGTGACTTATTTGTCTTCACCTTAGACAGCAAACTTAGAACATCTTCCTCTGTAAAGATACATGCATCAAACGATTTATTAGTCATTCTTTCTAGTGGAGGTCCTTCTCCTTTTTCTTTTGTAAAAACTGAACAGAAGTATTCATTAAGGCAGTCGGCTAGCCCTTTATTCTCTTCTACATACCTTCCGTCCTTTGTTTTTAATTTAGTTATTCCTTGTTTTAATTTCCTTTTTTCATTTATATATCTGAAGAATGTCTTATCCCCTTTTTTCATAGACTGAGCTAGTTTTTCTTCTGCCTGCGCTTTAGAAGTTCTTATAACTTGCTTGGCCTCTCTCTGCCTAATCTTGTAGATTTCCTTATCTTCATTGCTCTGGGTTTTTTTATAATTACAAAATGCTAGCTTTTTATTTTTAATGATTTGGGCCACTTCTGCTGAGTACCACAGTGGTCTCCTCCTTTTTTTGCTTTTACTGACAAGTCTAATGCAATTTTCTGTTGCCTTCAATAATGCACCTTTTAAGTAGTCCCATTTCTCCTGGACTCCATGTAATCCGTTCCAGTCTGATAAGGACTCATTTATGACTAATTTCATTTTTGAAAAGTCTGTTTTTCTAAAATCTAAAACTTTTGTTTTTGTGTGGTGGGACTCTTTCACAGTTCTTATATTAAACCACACTGACTGGTGATCACTAGATCCCAAGGTTTCGCCTACAATGACATCATATACCGAATCCCTGTTTTTGAATACCAAATCCAAAATGGCCTCCCTCCGGGTTGGCTCCTCAACCACTTGTTGTAGAGATAACCCCAGTAGGGAATTTAGAATATCTGTACTCCTGGTAGAACTTGCTATTTTGGTTTTCCAGTTTATATCTGGAAGATTGAAATCTCCCATAATGATAACTTCTCCTTTCATTGTCATTTTAGCTATTTCTTCAACTAGTAGATCATCTAGTTCTTTAACTTGACCAGGTGGTCTATATATCACACCTACACGAGTTACTGCATGGTTAGCAAACTGCAACGTAACCCAAACTGACTCTATGTTGGCCTCACCAACTTGTATTAGGTTAGATTTAATGCTATCTTTCACATACAGGGCCACTCCTCCTCCTTTCTTGCCTTCTCTGTCTCTTCTGTATAAAGAGTACCCTGGTATGGTTATGTCCCAGTCATTTCTTTCATTAAACCATGCCTATTTTTAGGCCCCGGCACCCAGACAGAGGAGAGAGGTCCCATAGCAGAGAATCAGGCTTCATGTCACCCACCACTGGAACAGGCCCTTGTCAGATATTTTTAGGCCCCGGCACCCAGACAGAGGAGAGAGGTTCCATAGCAGAGAATCAGGCTTCATGTCATAGCAGAGAATCAGGCTTCATGTCATAGCAGAGAATCCGGCTTCAAGTAATAGCAGAGAATCAGGCTTCATGTCACCCACCACTGGAACAGGCCATTGTCAGATATTTTTAGGTCCCGGCACCCAGACAGAGGAGAGAGGTCCCATAGCAGAGAATCAGGCTTCATGTCATAGCAGAGAATCAGGCTTCATGTCACACAACACTGGAACAGGCCACTGTCAGATATTTTTAGGCCCCGGCACCCAGACAGAGGAGAGAGGTCTCATAGCAGAGATTCAGGCTTCATGTCATAGCAGAGAATAAGGCTTCATGTCACCCACCACTGGAACAGGCCACTGTCAGATATTTTTAGGCCCCGGCACCCAGACAGAGGAGAGGTTCATTCAACTTTGGGTTGCCCCGCAATATAATGGTAAAATGAAAATAAAAAAAGGATTGAATGAGGAAGTGCCCTGGAGTACAATAATATATGGTTAAGGGGAGGTAGTTATAAATGTCTAATCTGCACAAGGGATGGACAGGTCCTGTGGGATCCATGCTTGGTTTATTTTTATGAACGTCAGCTTGTCCACATTGGCTGTAGACAGGCGGCTGCGTTTGTCTGTAATGACGCCCCCTGCCGTGCTGAATACATTTTCAAACCAAACGCTGGCCGCCGGGCAGGTCAGCACCTCCAAGGCCTAAAAGGCTAGCTCTGGCCACGTGGACAATTTGGAGACCCAGAAGTTGAATGGGGCCGAACCATCAGTCAGTACGTGGAGGGATGTGCACACGTACTGTTCCACCATATTAGTGAAATGTTGCCTCCTGCTAACACGTTCCGTATCAGGTGGTGGTGCAGTTAGCTGTGGCGTGGTGACAAAACTTTTCCACATCTCTGCCATGCTAACCCTGCCCTCAGAGGAGCTGGCCGTGACACAGCTGCGTTGGCGACCTCTTGCTCCTACTCTGCCTTCGCCTTGGGCTTCCACTTGTTCCCCTGTGACATTTGGGAATGCTCTCAGTAGCGCGTCTACCAACGTTCGCTTGTACTCGCGCATCTTCCGTTCACGCTCCAGTGCAGGAAGTAAGGTGGGCACATTGTCTTTGTACCGGGGATCTAGCAGGGTGGCAACCCAGTTGTCCGCACACGTTAAAATGTGGGCAACTCTGCTGTCGTTGCGAAGGCACTGCAGCATGTAGTCGCTCATGTGTGCCAGGCTGCCCAGAGGTAAGGACAAACTGTCCTCTGTGGGAGGCGTATCGTCATCGTCCTGCGTTTCCCCCCAGCCACGCACCAGTGATGGGCCCGAGCTGCGTTGGGTGCCACCCCGCTGTGAACATGCTTCATCCTCATCCTCCTTCACCTCCTCCTCATCCTCGTCCTCCTCGTCCTCCAGTAGTGGGCCCTGTCTGGCCACATTTGTACCTGGCCTCTGGTGTTGCAAAAAACCTCCCTCTGAGTCACTTTGAAGAGACTGGCCTGAAAGTGCTAAAAATGACTCCTCTTCCTCCTCCTCCTCCTGGGCCACCTCCTCTTCCATCATCGCCCTAAGTGTTTTCTCAAGGAGACATAGAAGTGGTATTGTAACGCTGATAACGGCGTCATCGCCACTGGCCATGTTGGTGGAGTACTCGAAACAGCGCAACAGGGCACACAGGTCTCGCATGGAGGCCCAGTCATTGGTGGTGAAGTGGTGCTGTTCCGCAGTGCGACTGACCCGTGCGTGCTGCAGCTGAAACTCCACTATGGCCTGCTGCTGCTCGCACAGTCTGTCCAGCATGTGCAAGGTGGAGTTCCACCTGTTGGGCACGTCGCATATGAGGCGGTGAGCGGGAAGGCCGAAGTTACGCTGTAGCGCAGACAGGCGAGCAGCAGCAGGATGTGAACGCCGGAAGCGTGCACAGACAGCCTGCACTTTATGCAGCAGCTCTGACATGTCGGGGTAGTTGTGAATGAACTTCTGCACCACCAAATTCAGCACATGCGCCAGGCAAGGGATGTGCGTCAAACCGGCTAGTCCCAGAGCTGCAACGAGATTTCGCCCATTATCGCACACCACCAGGCCGGGCTTGAGGCTCACCGGCAGCAACCACTCGTCGGTCTGTTGTTCTATACCCCGCCACAACTCCTGTGCGGTGTGGGGCCTGTCCCCCAAACATATGAGTTTCAGAATGGCCTGCTGACGTTTACCCCGGGCTGTGCTGAAGTTGGTGGTGAAGGTGTGTGGTTGACTGGATGAGCAGGTGGAAGAAGAGGAGGAGGAAGCCGAGTAGGAGGAGGCAACAGGAGGCAAAGAATGTTGCCCTGCGATCCTTGGCGGCGGAAGGACGTGCGCCAACAGCTCTTCGCCTGGGGCCCAGCCGCCACTACATTTACCCAGTGTGCAGTTAGGGAGATATAGCGTCCCTGGCCGTGCTTACTGGTCCACGTATCTGTGGTTAGGTGGACCTTGCCACAGATGGCGTTGCGCAGTGCACACTTGATTTTATCGGACACTTGGTTGTGCAGGGAAGGCACGGCTCTCTTGGAGAAGTAGTGGCGGCTGGGAACAACATACTGTGGGACAGCAAGCGACATGAGCTGTTTGAAGCTGTCTGTGTCCACCAGCCTAAATGACAGCATTTCATAGGCCAGTAGTTTAGAAATGCTGGCATTCAGGGCCAGGGATCAAGGGGGGCTAGGTGGGAATTTACGCTTTCTCTCAAATGTTTGTGAGATGGAGAGCTGAACGCTGCCATCTGACATGGTTGAGATGCTTGGTGACGGAGGTGGTGTTGTTGGTGGTACATCCTCTGTTTGCTGGGCGGCAGGTGCCAACGTTCCTCCAGAAGCGGAGGAAGAGGCCGAGGCGGCAGCAGCAGAAGAGGTAGCAGGGGGAGCCTGAGTGAGTTCCTTGTTTTTAAGGTATTTACTCCACTGCAGTTCATGCTTTGCATGCAGGTGCCTGGTCTTGCAGGTTGTGCTAAGGTTCAGAACGTTAATGCCTCGCTTCAGGCTCTGATGGCACAGCGTGCAAACCACTCGGGTCTTGTCGTCAGCACATTGTTTGAAGAACTGCCACGCCAGGGAACTCTTTGAAGCTGCCTTTGGGGTGCTGGGTCCCAGATGGCGGTGGCGAGTAGCAGACGGACTCTCTTGGCGGCGGGTGTTCTGCTTTTGCCCACTGCTCCCTCTTTTGCTACGCTGTTGGCTCGGTCTCACCACTGCCTCTTCCTACGAATTCTGAAAGTCAGTGGCACGACCTTCATTCCATGTGGGGTCTAGGACCTCATCGTCCCCTGCATCGTCTTCCACCCAGTCTTCCTCCCTGACCTCCTGTTCAGTCTGCACACTGCAGAAAGACGCAGCAGTTGGCACCGGTGTTTTGTCATCATCAGAGACGTGCTGAGGTGGTATTCCCATGTCCTCATCAGGAAACATAAGTGGTTGTGCGTTAGTGCATTCTATCTCTTCCACCCCTGGGGAAGGGCTAGGTTGATGCCCTTGGGAAACCCTGCCAGCAGAGTCTTCAAACAGCATAAGAGACTGCTGCATAACTTGAGGCTCAGACAGTTTCCCTGATATGCATGGGGGTGATGTGACAGACTGATGGGCTTGGTTTTCATGCACCATCTGTGCGCTTTCTGCAGAAGACTGGGTGGGAGATAATGTGAACGTGCTGGATCCACTGTCGGCCACCCAATTGACTAATGCCTGTACCTGCTGAGGCCTTACCATCCTTAGAGCAGCATTGGGCCCCACCAAATATTGCTGTAAATTCTGGTGGCTACTGGGACCTGAGGTAGTTGGTTCACTAGGACGTGTGGCTGTGGCAGAACGGCCACGTCCTCTCCCAGCACCAGAGGGTCCACTAACACCACCACGACCATGTCCGCGTCCGCGTCCCTTACTAGATGTTTTCCTCATTGTTACCGTTCACCACAATAAGAAAAAAAATATTTGGCCCAATGTATTGAATTCAAATTCAGGCCTTTTTTTACAGGCACCTAACACTATCTGGCTATCTATTTAGGTACTGTATTACACTAATACAGGCACAGCAGTAACGACAGATTTAGCGGAATATAAATTGTAGGCCTAGTATTTAGGCGCTGGATGACAGTTATCCCTTTTACGGACAGAATTAGACTTGGAAATGCACGGTAGCGTGTGAAGTTATTGAGGATGACCTTATCCGCACCTTCAATCTTATATACCCTTTTATGGATAGATTTAAACTTGGCCTGATAGAGCAGAAACCACTAATTTAGGGAATTGCTAAGTTGGGAATTGTATTCAACCCAGAACAAAAACTGTGCTTCGGCAGACAGCAGACAGTATTACAATTGGCTAGCCACAGCTGAAACACCAGATTTAGGGTACTGCTATTTTGGCAATTGTATTTTACCCTTCAATAAAATAGCAAGCACAGCCAAGCCCCTGATGTAGGATATAGCAAAAAAAAAACAACACACTATTGATGGTTAAAAATGGACTTGGTGGCAGCTTGTGCTGGCGCACCACAAGACACAAAATGGCCGCCGATCACCCCAGAAAAAAGTGACTGAAAAACGCTCTGGGCAGCCTTAAAACAGTGAGCAATTGAATAGCAGAGGTTGTATGATACACAGCCGTATATCGATCACTTCAGTAAATAAATCCCTGCCTAATCTCGCCCTAACAGCAGCAGCTGCATCCTCTCCCTACACTGATCAGAGCAGAGTGACGTGCGGCGCTACGTGACTCCAGCTTAAATAGAGGCTGGGTCACATGCTGCACTGGCCAATCACAGCCATGCCAATAGTAGGCATGGCTGTGATGGCCTCTTGGGACAAGTAGTATGACGCTTGTTGATTGGCTGCTTTGCAGCCTTTCAAAAAGCGCCAAGAAAGCAGCGAACACCGAACCCGAACCCGGACTTTTACGAAAATGTTCGGGTTCGGGTCCGTGTCACGGACACCCCAAAATTCGGTACGAACCTGAACTATACAGTTTGGGTTCGCTCATCCCTAGTCTTGTCGTCAGCACATTCTGTGAAGTGCCATGCCAGGGAACTCCTTGAAGCTGCCTTTGGTGTGCTCGGTCCCTGGTGACGGTGGCCAGTAGCAGGCAAACTGTTTTGGCGACGGCTGCTCTGCTTTTGCACCCTGCTCCCGCTTTTGCTACGCTGTTGGCTCGGTCTCACCACTGCCTCTTCCTCCGAACTCTGAAAGTCAGTGGCACGACCTTCATTCCATGTGGGGTCTAGGATCTCATCGTCCCCTGCATCGTCTTCCACCCAATCTTCCTCCCTGACCTCCTTTTCGGTCTGCATACTGCAGAAAGCTGCAACAGTTGGCACCGGTGTTTCGTCATCATCAGAGACGTGCTGAGGTGGTATTCCCATGTCCTCATCAGGAAACATAAGTGGTTGTGCGTCAGTGCATTCTATGTCTTCCACCCCTGGGGAAGGGCTAGGTGGATGCCCTTGGGAAACCCTGCCAGCAGAGTCTTCAAACAGCTTAAGAGACTGCTGCATGACTTGAGGCTCAGACAGGTTCCCCGATATGCACGGGGGTGATGTGACAGACAGATGGGAATGGGTTTCAGGCGCCACCTGTGCGCTTTCTTCAGAAGACTGGGTGGGAGATAATGTGTACGTGCTGGATCCACGGTCGGCTACCCAATTAACTAGTGCCTGTACTTGCTCAGGCCTTACCATCCTTAGAACGGCATTAGGCCCGACCAAATACCGCTGTAGATTCTGGTGGCTACCAGAGGTAGTAGGTTCAGTAGGACGTGTAGCCGTGGCAGAACGGCCACGTCCTCTCCCTGCACCAGAGGCTCCACCAACACCACGACCATGACCGCGTCCCTTATTAGAGGTTTGCCTCATAGTTAGCGTTCACAAAGCAAAGTAAAAAGTGGTTAAGTATGTTAAAAATAATTAACCGCCAATATAAACCCTGATGTAGGGTATTGCCCTCTATTTTTTTTTTTAACTCTATATGACAGCGGTATTTGTGGCCTAAATGTGACACTCACTTATGCACGTCTTATCCCAGATGTGCAGTATATCAGAGGGTTTTCTCACCCCAGTAGCCAAAAAGCCGTATTTCTGGCCTAAATGTGACAGTCACTGACGCTTTTCTAATCCCAGATGTGCAGTATATTAGAGGGTTTTTTCAACCTAACCAAAAAGCTGTATTTCTGTCCTAAATGTAACAGTCACTTATGCTTGTCTAATCCCAGATGTGCAGTATATCAGAGGGTTTTCTCACCCCAGTAGCCAAAAAGCCGTATTTCTGGCCTAAATGTGACAGTCACTGACGCTTTTCTAATCCCAGATGTGCAGTATATTAGAGGGTTTTTTCAACCTAACCAAAAAGCTGTATTTCTGTCCTAAATGTAACAGTCACTTATGCTTGTCTAATCCCAGATGTGCAGTATATCAGAGGCTTTTTTCACCCCAGTATGCTAAAGCTGTATTTCTGGACTTGCAGATAGCCTGCATAAATCGTTGCATAAAATGGCTGCCGATCAAGTATGGATATTGACTAACTGAAGAAAAAAAAAATTCGTTTTCAGCAGTAGTTGGCTCAGAGCAGGCTTAAAAAAATTGTGCACTGCACACACAAAACACTTTTTCTGTAGATCGCTGAGTACATAAACCAGTTCTTGATAAGATTGCTCCCTGATCTCTCCCTCACAGCAGCTGCAGCCTCTCCCTACACTAATCTGAGCAGAGTGACGGGCGGCGCTACGTGACTCCAGCTTAACCACCTGCCATCTGGGCCATTTGCCCCCTTCCTGACCAGGCCAAATTTTGCAAAACTGACATATCTCTCTTTATGTGGTAATAACTTTGGAACACCTTTATTTATCCAAGTCATTCAGAGATTGTTTTCTCGTGACACATTGTACTTCATGATAGTCATAAATTTGAGTCAAAATATTTCACCTTTATTTATGAAAAAATCCAAAATTTACCCAAAAATTAGAAAAATTCGCAATTTTCTAAATTTCAATTTCTCTGCTCTTAAAACAGAAAGTGATACCTCATAAAATATTTATTATTTAACATTCCCCATATGTCTACTTTATGTTGGCATCATTTTGGAAATGTCATCTTATTTTTTAGGACGTTAGAAGGCTTAGAAGTTTAGAAGCAATTCTTCAAATTTTTAAGAAAATTGCCAAAACCCACTTTTTAAGGACCAGTTCAGGTCTAAAGTCACTTTGTGGGGCCTACATAGTGGATACCCCCATAAATGACCCCATTGTAGAAACTACACCCCGCAAGGTATTCAAAACCGATTTTACAAACTTTGTTAACCCTTTAGGCGTTCCACAAGAATTAAAGGAAAATGGAGATCAAATTTTTAAATTTCACTTTTTTGGCAGATTTTTCCATTTTAATCAATTTTTTTCTTTAACACATTGATGGTTAACAGCCAAACAAAACTCAATATTTATTACCCAGATTCTGCGGTTTACAGAAACACCCCACATGTGGTCATAAA
Organism: Bufo bufo; assembly: GCF_905171765.1. Lineage (NCBI taxonomy): Eukaryota > Metazoa > Chordata > Amphibia > Anura > Bufonidae > Bufo > Bufo bufo. The sequence continues at coordinate 16,496 of NW_024400420.1, forward strand.
CTGCTGTATGGGCACACGGCAGGGAGCAGAAGAAAAGGAACTCCACATGGTTTTTAGATGCCATGTCCCATTTGAAGCCCCCTGATGCACCCTTACAGTAGAAACTCCAAAGAAGTGACCCCATTTTGGAAACTAGGGGATAAGGTGCCAGTTTTATTAGTACTATTTTTGGGTACATATGATTTTTTGATCATTCATTATAACACTTTATGGGGCAAGGTGACCAAAAAATTGGTTGCTTTAGCACAGTTTCTATTTATTTATTTTTACAGCGTTCACCTGAGGGGTTCAGTCAAGTGACATTTTTATAGAGAAGATTGTTACGGACGTGGCGATACCTAATATGTATACTTTTTCTCATTTATTAAAGTTTTACACAATAATAGCATTTTTGAAATAAAAAAATTATGTTTTAATGTGTCCATGTTCTGAGAGCTATAGTTTTTTTATTTTTTGAGAGATTTTCTTATGTAGGGGCTCATTTTTTGCGGGATGAGGTGACGGTTTTATTGGTACTATTTTGTGGGACATACGCGTTTTTGATCACTTGGTGTTGCACCTTTTGTGATGCAAGGTGACAAAAATTGCTTGTTTTGACACAGTTTTTTTTTTTTTTTTTTTACGGTGTTCACCCGAGGGGTTAGGTCATGTGATATTTTTATAGAGCTGGTTTTTACGGACGCGGCAATACCAAATATGTCTATTTTATTAAATTTTTTCTATTTTTAACATTTTTTTTTCATTCCTTACTTGGGGACTTTTTTTTTTTACATTTGAAACTTTTTTTTATTTTTTTTATTTTCAACCTTTTTTTTTTTTATTTGTATTTTACACTTTTCGTCCCCCATAAGGTCATACAAGACCTCTGGGGGACATTTACTTCACTTTTTCTTTTTTTTTTCACTGTTGATTTCTCCTGTATCTGGGGCTGACATAGTAGCCCCAGTCCAGTTACAGAAGAAATGCACCCCTAGAGAGGCTGTACAGCAGCAATCCAGCGCTGTACAGCCTCAGAGCAGGGCTGATCGAGGTCTCTGAGAAACCTCACACAGCCCCTGCACTCTCCGGTCACGGCGGTCACATGACCGCCGGGCCGGAACAGGAAGCGCATAGCGCTTCCTTCTCTGCATACACAGCGCTCGGTGAGCGCTGTGTATGCAGCGATCCAGAAGGCAGGGACACCTGGGAACTGTCCCTGCCTTCTCTAAGGGTTGCCCTGCTGTCACTGACAGCGGGCAACCCGATCAGCAGCTGCACGATTAGCGTGCAGCTGCTATTTCTGAAAGGACGTTTTAAAACGTGCTTTCAGAAATAGAGGTCCACCCATAGGACGTTTATATCCTATGGGCGGACGTAAAGCGGTTAAATAGAGGCTGGGTCACATGCTGCAGTTGGCCAATCACAGCCATGCCAATAGTAGGCATGGCTGTGATGGCCTTTTGGGGCAAGTAGTATGACGCTTGTTGATTGGCTGCTGTGCACCCTTTCAAAAAGCGCCGAACACCGAACCCGAACTTTTACGAAAATGTTCGGGTCCGGGTGCCGAAAAACCTAAAGTTATCTCTAAATGGATGCCACTGTGGGGTCATCCTGAGTTCCCACAGGGGTCTAGTACAGGACTCTCTGAGTAATGGGTGTCTAGAGGACTGACAAGGGCGGAACATCTGATGCACCGAGGGGAGAGACCATGGCTGACCCCAAAGGAATTGAAGGAAAAATATGCCCTGCCTGATTCCCATTTCCTGCTAATTATGCAGATTCTGGGTTTCTGTTCACATAGGTTACGGGACTTGTCGAAGGAGGCGATTACGAACTCCTTTGACGAGGTCCTCAGTTTCTCTCCTCAAACGGTATCCCTCTCGAGGTTATATAGGGCACTCTCAGGCAACTTCACGAAGGCCAAATTATCCACTCTGTTTAAGAAGTGGGAACGCATCACCATGGATGATGAGATCGGGGAAAAGATCCTGGAAGGATGGGGCAAGGTTCGCCAGTGTGTGATAAGCGAAACATGGTGTGAAACACATTTGAAAATGATGCACCACGCAATTTATGGTTTTAATTTTCCAGCCTCTCCTCAATTCCCGGATCGCATCACCCATTGTCCAAATTGCAAAGTCTCAGCAACGGATTTCTGGCATGGTATATGGGCATGTACCAAGGTAGCTAACTTTTGGGTCAACGTGGTCGCTTATATCAAGAAACACTGGTTGTTAGAGTTACCTATGGAGCACCAGGCTCTGATCTTTCACTACATACGATTGGAGGGGGGGGCAGTCTGGCTGTCCAACTCAGATCCCGATAATCTTACATTCTATACTACTGATCCAAAAGAGTTTTGCTTCAACGTTGGCTTATGGATACCATGCCAGATATTGCTGTGGTCTCTGAGTTGAAGGAGCTGTTGGGTTTTGAAAGAATAGAGGCATCAAGACACAAGGAGTGCTCGGCTTCAAAAATTTTCAGCAAATGGCGAACTTTCATTGCTACACACTTCTGAAGATATAAAGGAGTTGGTCAAACCCTTCCAGTACACCTCCTGGTACCTTAAATCATCTCTATGTGATACCTTGGGTCCCCTGGCAGTGTAGCCCTGCCTTTCTTTTCCCCTCCACTCTCCCTCCCCCCACCACTATTTTTCTTTCCCTCCCTGGTTCTTTGATCACTGTTTTATTTATTTTAATTTAATTTGAAAAATGCAGTCAGATTCGCATGTGTAAGGCTCATGTTCCTTTAAATGCTGTACCGACCCCTCTGTTCTTGTCTTGGGAACATGGGGGATGTATATTACTGTATGATATGTGTGTACATGACCCTTGTTCTGGTCTTTCAGCGAATCTGCTTCAAATAAACAGAATTAAAAAAAAAATATACAAAAGTTCGGTACGAATCCGAACTTTACAGTTCGGGTTCGCTCAACTCTACTCCTGACTAGAGATGTCCCGAATAGTTCGCCGGCGAATAGTTCCCGGCGAACATAGCTTGTTCGCGTTCGCCGCGGTGGGCGAACATATACGATGTTCGGTCCGCCCCCTATTCGTCATCATTGAGTAAACTTTGACCCTGTACCTCACAGTCAGCAGACACATTCCAGCGAATCAGCAGCAGACCCTCCCTCCCAGACCCTCCCACCTCCTGGACAGCATCCATTTTAGATTCATTTGGAAGCTGCATTCTTAGTGAGAGTAGGGACAGTGTAGCTGCTGCTGATTTAATAGGGAAATCGATAGCTAGGCTAGTGCATTCAGTGTCCACTACAGTCCTGAAGGACTCATCTGATCTCTGCTGTAAGGACAAGACCCCAAAAAGCCCCTTTTAGGGCTAGAACATCAGTCTGCTTATTTTTTTTTTTCCTGTGTAATCTAATTGCAGTTGCCTGCCTGCCAGTGTGTGTGTCAGGCTCACAGCGTATACTGTGCCCACTTGCCCAGTGCCTCCACTCATATCTGGTGTCACAATAGCTTGCATAAAAAAAAAAAAAACTTTTTGGACTGTAATATAATAGCAGTCAGTTGCCAGCACGCGTGTGCGTTTCAGGGCCTGCCAGGGCACAGTGTCACACCAGTGCAACTCATATCTGGTGTAACAGTGGTGTATATTTAAAAAAAACAAAAACACTTTTTTGACTGTGAAATAATATCAGTCAGTTTCCTTCACACGTGTGCGTTTCAGGGACTGCCAGGGCACAGTGTCACATCAGTGCAACTCATATCTGGTGTAACAGTGGTGCACAAATTTGAAGTAGGAGGACCGACCAAGCATCTTTTTCCATCTCCCTGTTCCTAAAATCGATGCCATATACACGTCCCCTGATAGGAATAGTACCACTTAACACACCTTATAATAACGCAGAGAGAGGCAACGCAGAGAGAGGAGTCTGAAGAAGAGGAGTCAGAGGAGGAAGGTGGCTTTGAGGAGGTGGAAGACCAACCACAGCAGGTGTCCCAGGGGGCTTGTTGTCACCTTTCGGGGACCCTTGGTGTTGTACGTGGCTGGGTGGAGGAAGAGACCTTCAATGACATCAGTGAGGACAAGGAACGGGACATGGCTAGCTTGGTATCCAACCTTGTGCAAATGGGGAGTTTGCGGTTGTGCAAATGGACTGTTTGCGGTGCGTTAAACGGGGAGTTTGGTCTGTCACTGTGAAGCGGGTGTAACCCTTACACTACCTGATCGATACAACATCATACCTGATGTTTTAAAGCACATTATTCCAAACAATTTAGGAATGTTAGATGAAGATTTATGCCCTTTATGGATTAAAACCAGACTTTGCGTCAACTATGTAATTGTCCATGGGAGTTTTGCCATGGATCCCCCTCCGGCATGCCACAGTCCAGGTGTTAGTCCCCTTGAAACAACTTTTCCATCACTATTGTGGCCAGAAAGAGTCCCTGTGGGTTTCGCCTGCCTATTGAAGTCTATGGCAGTTCGCCCGGTCGCGAACGTTTGCGAAATTTCGCGTTCGCCGTTCGCGAACGGAAAATTTTATGTTCGCGACATCTCTACTCCTGACCCCAGAGGGTCAGAAGTTGTTAAGGCAGAGGGACAAGCTGACAATTACCCAGGGCCTCCTGTGCCGGATCATATACTTACAGTCAGAGCTGCAGTACCGGCAACAGATTGTCATTCCCATGTCATTGGGACCGGAGGCCGCCAGGGAAGCTCATGAAAAGGGAGCTCATTTTGGGAGCGACAAAACGTTCAAGTGGCTCCAACGGCTGGAATACTGTCCAGATCTGGCCGACATGGTGGCCGCGGCATGTCTTAAGTGTCGATCCTGTGGGTTGAGTAAGAGTACTGAGCAACGGGCTCCTGTGCAGACCATCCGCACCTCAGCGCCCCTAGAACTTCTGATGATCGATTATGTACAGATTGGATATTCTACCTCGGGACACTCGTACTGTCTAGTCATGACAGATCACTTTACCAAGTATGCGGTGGCTGTGCCCACCAGAGACCAAACCGCAGAGTCGGCCGCCGAAGCTGTCTGTAAACACTTTATACAGGTGTTCGGTGTCCACGGAGGACACATTCTGACCAGGGAGCATGCTTTCAGGGTACTCTAATGAATGAACTGTACCAACTGTATGGGATTGAACGCTCCCGAACCACTCCATATCACCCACAAGGAAACGGGGCGTGCGAATGCTTCAATCGCACCTTGCTTCAGATGCTGCGGACTCTGGAAGACAGTCAGAAAGCCCAGTGGCCCGCATACCTACCTGAGTTGATGTGGGCCTATAACAAAAGAGTACACAGTACCACCGGATACTCTCCACATATGCTCATGTTTGGACGAGCTGGACGGGAGATTGAAGATCTCCACATGCCTAACCCGATGGAGCCCCCACCGAGAAGTACCACCGCATGGGTGCAGGAGCACCGCCGCCGGCTGAGAGCGGTACACAAGGTTGTGGGGGAGCGCCTGGGACAGGTGGTACACCCTAACCCAAGACCAGTGCAGAAAGATGGGTATGTCCCTGGTGATCGGGTGATGGTCAAAGCCAAACGGCCGTCAGGGAAGTTGGATGGATGGTGGGAGGCAGTTCCATACACGGTGAAGAGAAGGGTAGACCCCGCTATCCCGGTCTATGAGGTAGAGCCAGTAGGGACAGGGGGACCCTCACGGAACTTACACCTTAATTGTCACGACAATGGTTATGGTCGTGATTCCTTATCCGCATGCAGTTGCCTGCGGTTTTGGTTTTGTTGTCAACCACATGGTGAGGGCTGCTTGTATGTTGCCTCACGTGTGTTTGCCGCTGGCAACATGTTTGTATTTGGCAGCATAGCAGCCTGAGCTGTTGCTAGGCAGCTTGCTGTCAAGTTGCATGCGGTTGCACCTGGCAACGTGTGTTTATATGTGTGCACTTCCCCTGTCTGGTGTGCACGAGGTTTATGTATGTGTGCACTGTGACACTTCCCTTCACTTGCGGTTGTCCGTGGCAACGTGTCGTGTTGTATACATGTGGTGGCAGTGTCTCAGCCTCCTGGCTGTTTCCCAGGACATGGTTGCCACGCATGTCGTTGCCGGCGGTAACAGCTGCAGTGTGATTGTTGTTTGTACACTTCCCCTTTAAGTGGCTTTTTCCCTTGCCTGGTGTAGGAAGGGTTAACTCCTTTCTTAGTGTGTGAACACTGGGTGTGTGTGTGGGTGTAGCCACTTGGGGCTATTTAGCTCCTGCTGGATGCCAGACTCTGATGGGTACTTCAGCCATGGTTAGCTGATGTCATCCTCCTGGTCATATACCATCTGCCAGTGAGGGACACCCTTGTGGTCATAAAGTTTATGTCTGATGTTATGAAGATGTTTCTTTGGTCTCTGTGTTTATTGCAGGTATGGTTTCCTGGGTTCCTGTGTGATGTGTGGTGTGTGCTGTGTCCGTTAGTATTGTTGTGGACAGCAGCACTTGTACATGGGTTCCAGGCTGTGTGTCTGTGGCAGGTAGGTGGTGTTACTAGTTGCATTTACCTGCCATTGCCATAAGCTGTTTATGTTCCTCTTTCTTTGCAGCTTGGCCAGTGAGACTCCTGTTCGTCCGTGTCTAGGAGGAACAGGTCGTCTTACCCTGCTCCTAGTTCAGGGCCACCCTGAGGGCTAGTAGGGACCCCAAGGTTCCGGAGTATGAGCCCTCCTACCATCAGGGTCGGCTCATACAGCTAGGAGTCATGGTCAGAATTAAGGACGTAATAGAAGGTGACCTGCTCCCTGATTCCTGTCCTGGCCTAGCAGCGACCACCATCTTCAGTCATCACTCAGGGTATGGAGGAAAGTCCCTCAGATGAGGAAGAGGAGGAATGGTGGGCCGTCCCTGCTCAAGTGTCCACAGAGGTTCCGGCCGTGGCAGGTTTGCCACCCAGATGCAATGCTGAGCAATCAACAGCTCCTCTCTTGTCAAATATGCCTGATGTCCCCAGTATTTCTGAAACCCCCATTCTGAGAAGGTCAGCGAGGCCCAATGCTGGTGTGCCTCCACAGCGCTATGCTCAGGATGAGTTTGTATGGGGAGAGTTGTTGAGGGCGACAACTTCTAGTGGGGTGGCATGTGAGATTGTGAAGCAGCTATTTATGCATAATGTCTGTACTTAAACTGTCATTTGGCATTCCTGGCACTAGAGGCCACTGTTTTGCAGCTACAGCCAGCACACTCAGATTTTAATATGTAAAACAGATGTTGACTCATGCTGCTGCTTGTGAGTGAACCAGGAAGTGTTGATCTGACATGGTGGAAGGATTGTGCTGTGAGGGACTGAATCCGATTCCATCCTGGCTTGCAGATGTCCGACAGTGAATGGACACTCAAAGGAAGAAGAGTAGCTGTCGTTTCCTTACTGAATCCAGCTCTTTGAAAGAGAGGTTGTCCCAGGAAGACCAGTCCAGTGTGTGGACAGAAGGCCTCACTATCAAGCAAGGCCACACGTTTGCTGAGAAGTTGGTGGCCATCTCTGGTAGGCTGCATCCTCGGGCCCAGAACGGACACAGGTCAGTACACCTGGTTACTGATTGCAATATATTGTGTGGCGCCTGAAGTTACAGAGACTAGCCTAGGCCTCGCATTAGTTAGTCAGTTAGGATTTATATCGTTTTGCTAGGCTGTACTGTACTGGACTGCAGAGCAGTTATTGACTTGCAGGCTCTGCTGCGTTTGCCACTGGCTAGTGGTGTCCTCTGTAGCAGCACAGCACGACTTGCAGGCTCTGCTGTGTCCGCCATCGGCTAGGCCTGTCCAGTGGGCAGGGACATTGACTGTGGGTCCGGGATATAGCGTTTTCTATGTGTATTTGTATTGTTTTGGTTATGCCTGTGTTATTACTTTTTGCCTAAGTAAAGTTTCTGTTCTTGCATATTAAGCTGGTGTCAGTGTCGCTTTCCTTGTCTGTGACTTTGCTGTATCCTGGGGAGCCCACCCTTGTACACGACTTACAACTGTCCAATCAGTGCTGGCAGTGGCAGACTGTGGAGAGACACACACATTTGGCAAAGGGAAAATAGTAACACTCAGGTGGCAAAATGATCAGAAATTTATAGCACGAATAATAGAGGAAAGGCAGAACATGCAATAAAAATAAAAGATGCTTCAGAATTACAAGTAGCAGACATGTTGGGAGAGGTGACAGATCTTCTTTAACACAATTGTAAAAGTAGATATCAAGAAAAGCAAGAGCATAAATTGTTGGTAAAAAAAATTGATTAAACAAGGTGGTCTCAGGCAGGACCTACCCTAAACCTATCTATGCCATTGGGCAACTACATTCAGGACAGCAGATAAGAATGTAGATGCTCAATGGCATAGATAGGTTTAGAGTAGGTCCTGCCTGACTGAGACCACCTTAACGCGGGTAGGTGGACACAGATGTGTTTTGATCAAAATATATTGGCTGAGAGTCTCAGATTTTATCATATCAGAATGAGGGCTTAGTCCATATATAATGTTTGCATCTATTGTGTTTTCTGTAAAAAATAGAATGTGTACTGTCATTTTCATTGTTACCCTTTCATTATCTTCAGCTTTTGAACACTTACTACACTTTTGTGGCTGGGCAACAAATACAAAGAAAGCAGTAATGAAAAACAAACTGGAGGATATGTTTCAAAAAGAGTGCATTTTGTATGATATGCCAATTTCACTGGATAGATCTGTTGCAAAATGAAATCTATACGAAAAGTCTATTCTCTAAAATATATATGCCGTTTTTGCTATAAATACTGTAAACTGTTCTAATGAATTCAAACATTATGTGAAGATTGGTATTGTGGAGAAATAGCACAGTGTTATCCAAGCGGTCCATGCTGGCGTTGCTTCCCCTACCCGCAGGCACGGGTGGCGAGCTCCCTCTTTCCCTCCTGGTGCCATGCACCATGCTAACAAGCGCGGGCAGTAGGTAGCTTAACTGTTGCATCTGTGCTCCATGCCAGAGCTTACTTCCTGCTGGATAATTGTACTGTTTGTTAGGGCTTGCATGGGTGTGTTTCTCCTCCCTTGTGAGGTAGCACATACACTCCCTCTGTCTTACCAGCCTATGGCTGGATTACAGGAAGTATTTAAAGGCGCTTCCTGCTCCAGGAAGATGCCTGAGCAACTCATGGTCACTAGCTTGTGTGAAGGTGCTTTTAAAGTTCTGCTTTGCTATGTACCAGACCCTGCTTTTGGATTTATCGGATTTTGCTTGTTTGCCTCCTGCCTCTGACCTTGGACTTCATTTACGGACCTTTTATCGCTGCCTTCCCTGACCCTGGACTTTCTGACCACGTACCTCCCCTTGGTGCTTGCACCTATATATCTGACCCCCCTGGTCAGCTGCCACTGACTCGGGGACTTCTCTGGAGTGGCACCTGGCAACTACCCTAACAGCCCAAGCCTATCCTCACGATCAGAGGCTCTAGTGAAGACCAGGTAGTTGCTTAGTCATGCCCCTCCAGAGTATAGCCAGTCAGTGGCGCAGTGGGCTCACACCCACTTGCATAACACACAGTGCATACTAAATTTATAGTAAATACTGAATGAATATCAAGGTTAATAGCTTAATTTTTCAGGTATGTCCCCACCATTCTTATGTTGTAAGGAAAAAATGGTATACTGTATGAAGGCAAAAGCATTTGCAATGCGTAGAGAATAGCTGATCCATCATCATATCACCAATGGGTACATTTCCTATTGCAAAGTCTTATTTCATTTATACCTTAGATTCCTATCCCTACTCACGATTTAAGTGAGCCACAAAATGCAAACTTAGAGCTGGATTCTGTATATTGTATAAATGTACCATATTTTTCGCCCCATAAGACACACTTTCCCCCCCTCAAAAGTGGGGGAAAAATCCCCTGCGTGTTATGGGGCGAATGCTGCCATTTTACATCGCAGACTGTATCAGCTCACTCTCTGCTTTATTGCTTAAACATTTTATAATAGCTTTAATTGACGTTCCGATCCCCAGCCCCATCTGTACTACCGTACTTACTAAATGTCCTGTAGCAGGCAAAGCAGGGAGGGCGGCCGGCCGTAACTCACTGACGTCACGTGCCTGCACCGCCTACTTCATTCATAAAGTAGGCGGCGCAGGCACGTCACATGAAATCAGTGAGTTCAGGCCGGCCGGCCGCCCTGCTCTGCCTGCTACAGGACATTTATTGGATGGCATGGTGTAGATTTAGGATGGAATACAGACTGGGCAAAGGAACTGCACAATACATTTAGTGATCAATTTTCTAGAGGGTGTTCTTATCGTACACTGTGTTTAGTTATAATCTCACTTTCAGAATGAAGTGCTAAATACACTAATTTATATGTAATGTATAAAAGCCATACAAAGAGTTATTTCCCAAATTAAAAACCATTTTCACAAAAGCAAATCTATTTTATGAAATATTCAGCCTTACTTCTAAGTTGATGGACACATCTGAACCCCCTCTAGATGCACCAGAAAACTCATGGTTCTCTTAATAATTCATCTTTATATCCATTTCAGTGGGAATAACCTTTTCGTCAAGTTCTGGACTTTGAGTACAATTATACTCCATCATTTGGACCTAAGGGAAGCTAACAGTGTCTTTAAGTGTATCTTTAAGCACATGCAAGATATACTGTATCCTGTGGAGAGATTTCCTAACAATGATTGACCTTAATAAAAGTAATATATTCAGCAAGGAGAGATAATTCAATTTGCTCAAAGTCACAAGAACATGAAACTGTGATAAATTTTCACTTGTTTCATACATTTCAAATCTAGGTTCTTATTTTCTTCACAGGTATTCAGGTAACTACTTGTAAGGTATCACTAATCCTCCCAACATGCACAAACCAGAGATAGGCTATCCCAGTGATGGCTAACCTCCAGAACTCCAGCTGTGGTGAAACTATGACTCCCAGCATGCTCCATTCATTTCTATGGAGTTCTGAGAACAGCCAAGCAAGTGTACATCTTGGGAGTCGTAGTTTTACAACAGCTGGAGTTCTGGAGGTTAGCCATCACTGCCTATCCGATACTTCTGAAAGAAACATGATTCTTCAGTAAATCATGGCACAATGTGTAGTGTATATTTTAATATGGCATAAATGATAGATTAGTAGCTATAGTTACAAAAGTAGTCATTAGTGAAGAGCGGCAGGGGCAATATTCGAATTCACGATATTTTGCGAATATGTGGTAGAATATTCGTCATATATTCACAAATATTCGTATTCGAAGATTATTTTCGTGATTCTGAAAAATCTGCAATGTAAACATCGTGTAATGCGAAGTGGGTCAAAAACAAATATATAACACTATAGAATATAGTGCTATATATAAATTTTTTAGAATATTCATAATTTTTTTTCCATCTGAAGTCTTGATTCCTCCCTGCTTAAGATGCTTGTGGGCCAATGTCATCCTTGGTCTCCTCCCCCCATCCATGGACAATACCAGGGATCCCTGCTCTTCATGCTACTCCTCCTCCTCCTCCTCCCCCCAGCCACCATCCTCCTCTGACTTCTCTTCACACTCCTGCTGACTTGTCTCAGATGGAGTAGCCCCCCCTGGAAATTCATTCAACCTTGCAACTTCCTCATCTTCCAGCTCCTGCCCCTTGATGGCTTGATCAATGACACAATGCAATGCATGCTCCAGAAAGAAGGAGAAAGGTACGATGTCACTGATGGTGCCCTGGCTGCGACTGACCAGTTTGGTGATCTCATCAAATGGCCGCAGAAGTCTGCATGCATTGCACATGAGCAGCCACTGGCGTGGTAAAAAGAAACCAAGCTCCCCAGAACCTGTCCTGCTGCAGAGTTCATACAGGTAGTCGTTAACCGCATGCTGCTGCTGGAGCAGCCTATCAAGCATATACAAGGTGGAGTTCCAGCGCATGGGGCTGTCCCAAATCAGACATCTGACGGGCAGGTGGTGTCGCCACTGAACATCAGCAAGGCGAGCCATGGCCATGTAAGATCTTCTAAAATGGCCAGAGATTTACCTGGCCTGCCGCAAGACATCCTGGACCCCGGGGTATTTGGCAACAAAAGATTATGTTCATGACGTGTGCCATGCACAGCACGTGTGTCATTTTGCCCTGTTTCAGCGCGCTCAGCAGATTGGCACCATTGTCACGCATCACTTTACCAACTGTCAAATTAAGGGGGGTTAGCCACTGATCGATCTGTAACAGCTGAAAGCAGTGCAGGACCTTTGTGGCTCTTGGCTTCCAGGCACAACAGCCGCAGCACAGCATGGCAAAGTCTCACCTGGCACATTGAATAGGGTCTGGGGAGCTTGGAGGATGGGGTGCAGCGGAAGAGGCAGTAGCAGAGGAAAAGGAGGAGTCAGCCGAGGAGGAGACGGAGGATGGAGTAGGAGGAGGAGAAGAAGAGGCAGGCCTGCATGCAATCCGTGGGGTTAACACCAAATCCACACGGGTGCCATAAGTTACATTCTTGACGGCTGTCAGAAGGTTCACCCAGTGGGCAGTAAAAGTTATGTACCATCCCTGGCCGTGTTTGCTAGACCACGTGTCTGGGGTCAGATGTATCTTGGCCCCAACACTGTGTGCCAGAGATATATTTACTTGCCGCTGAACTTGGCCATATAGCTCTGGGATGCCCTTCTGGGAGAAATATTTCCTTCCGGGGACCTTCCATTGTGGTGTGCTAATGGCCACAAATTTTCTAAATTGCCTCCGAGTCCACCAATTTATATGGCAGTAGTTGGCGGGCTAGCAGTTCCGACAAGCCAGTGGTCAGCCATTGGGCAAGAGGGTTATCTGGCGTCAAACTTTTTACGCTCGAAAATTTGGGCCACGGAAGCCTGCCTTCTGCCAGATGAACGCGACGATGGCACAGTGGAAGGTGGACAAATGTGAGGAGAGAGGAGAAGGAGAAGAGGCTGGACGCGGAGCGATGGGAGTGCAAATTTGTGGGTTCTGACAATGTTGCTCCCACTGGGTTCGGTTGTGGGAGGCCAGGTGCCTTCTAAAGGCGGTCGTCCATAGTCGAATGTTAGGCTTACTGCGACTTATGCGTTGACAGCAGATGCTGCATATGGCAATACTACTGTCAGCAGATGACATGTTAAAAAAGCCCACACTGCGTAGCCATGAGCCGGCGTCGGGAGAGAACAAGATGTGACTGTGCATGGTGGATGGCTTCCTCCAGATACATTTGCAGTCTGCTTTTTGCCTCTGGTGCACTGCAAGTTCTGCCTGCTTCTCGTCCTTATCTGCTGCTCTGTCTCTCCCTCTGAACTCCCCTCCTCTTTCCCTCTTGTGGGCACCCACATGACGTCCATCGATACGTCATAGTCATCATCATCACCTTCACCACCACTGACAACAGAGATCTTGGAGTAGGCAACAATAGCAGGGACCACCCTCCTTGGGCTGATTTTGGTATTGTCGTCAGACCGCTGATTTGGTGGCCGTTGCTACCTCCTCTTCCTCATCCAATGTCAAGAATGGCTGCGCATCGGTAAGGTCTGGGAATGGATGGGAAAATAATTCCTCTGACTCGAGTGGAGGGACTATGGTGGTGGTAGTCCTGGTTGTGGTGTCTTTGGGGGTGTACACAGTAGAGAGAGAGGAGGGTGCAGATTCAAAGGATGAGGAGGGTGCAGTAGTGGAAGGCTGAGTGAGCCACTCAACCAACTCTGGTGCGTCTTTTGACGTAATCGCATGCACCTTCTCCAACTTCCCACTTAGGCTCTGGCCTGGTGCACCTGCCCGACCCTTACCACTCCTGGGGAACGGCCTGCCTCTTACTCTGCGTGTCATTTTCAAAATGACCCTGTGCCAAAGTCCCTAGGGAAGAGCAGTATTTGTGGAAGCAGGTATATCGCAGGCCTCAAACAGAATTTGGGGGAAGCCGGTTTATCAAACCCCTTAATCATTATTTTGTGGAAGCAGGTGTATCGAAGGCCTTAATCAATATTTGGTGGAAGCAGGTATTTGGCAAACCTCAATCTGTATTTTGTGGAAGCAGTTATATCAAACCCCTGATTCAGTATTTTGTGGAAGCAGGTATATCACACCCCTCAATCAGTATTTTGTGGAAGCATGTGTAGTGTCCCACTAGGTAAATGTGTGCACTACACAAGGGCTAATATGACCATTGTAATTTATATGATGTTTTATGTGCATTTTCCTGTTTATCTGTGTATCAGGCCTGTTACGGTGTAGTTCCTCCTCCTAGACAGTAGAGGGAGCTAGGGAACCCCTAATATATATAGTTAGGCCCAGACAGGAAAAGGGCAGTGTAGTCCAGGAGGCTAGTGAGTGCAGTCTAACCTGCCTGAGGTTCTTGAGCAGGAGTTAGCTCAGAAGTTTGTTACCAGGGGAAGAGTTACCTCCTGAGAAACCTGCAGTTCCTACAAAGTACAGTACAGAGCAGAGCAGAAGTGTTTCCAGCCAAACAAGAGAGCTGAAGGGCAGAAGAGTCTATTCAATGCAAGGAGATATATACCTGAGGAAGTTTCTTTACCAAGGATAAAGCCACCAATAGGGCATACGGGCCTTGGGATTAAGACAGACAGGAGTTCTGAGGAATAGTGCACAGGATTTCTGAGGAACAGGTGCAGCCTGATCTGTGAGTGTATTTAACCCTCTGAGTATCTTGCAAGAACATTGTTGCCTGCCATCATTGTATAAGCCTGCTTAAGACTGCTTCTGTCATATGGAACTGAACCTAAAAGAACTGTAAATAGTTAACAGTTCCAGTAAAGAAAGTTTTGGTTCACTACAAACTGTGTTCCTCAATTATTCCTATTACAAATCGGTGTGCCACCGTTAGCGGCACTGGCATCATGAACTTAAAGGGATCTTGCCACCAGCACATTAAACCTGCAACACCCAGGGCACCTCACCTACTACCAGCCTGGTCCCTATACATTGAGAGTGCCCCAGAGGACTTCTGTGCCAGCCTCTCCATCACTGCTATACGCCTGCCGAGGGTCTTCCTATAAACTGAGTAACCCAGAGCAACCCTCGTATTGCCTAGTAATCGTGACCTCACCATTCGCAATACCCTGCAGGGCTGCGTACTGCACATGTATATCAAACCCCTTAATCAGTATTTTGTGGAAGCAGGTATATAGAACCCCTTAATCAATATTTGGTGGAAGCAGGTATATCACACCCATCAATCTGTATTTTGTGGAAACAGGTATATCCAACCCCTTAATCAGTATTTTGTGGAAGTATATTGTACCCCTCAATCAGTATGTTGTGTAAACAGGTATATAGAACCCCTTAATATTTTGTCTAAGCAGGTTTATCGCACCCCTCAATCTGTATTTTGTGTAAGCATTTATATAGAACCCCTTAATCAATATTTGGTGGAAGTAGGTATATCAAACCCCCTTAATCAGTATTTTGTGAAAGCAGGTGTATTGCAGGCCTCAATCAATAGTTGGTTAAAGCAGGTATATTAATCACCTTAATCAGTATTTTGTGGAGGCAGCTATATCAATCCCCTTAATCAGTATGTTGTTGAAGCAGGTATATTGCACCCCTCAACCAGTAGGTTGTGGAAGCAGATATATCAATCCACTTAATCAGTATTTTGTGAAAGTAGGTATATAGAACCCCTTAATAAATATTTGGTGGAAGCAGGTATATCGCACCCCTCAATCTGTATTTTGTGGAAGTAGGTATATCAAACCCCTTATTCAGCAGTTTGTGGAAGCAGATATATATAACCCCTTAATCAATATTTTGTGGAAGCAGGTTGTATCGCACCCTTCAATCAGTATTTTGTGAAAGCAGGTATATAGAACCCCTTAATCAATATTTGGTGGAAGCAGGTTATATCGCACCCCTCAATCTGTATTTTGTGGAAGCAGGTATATCAAACCCCTTATTCAGTACTTTGTGGAAGCAGGTATATTGCACCCCTCAATCAGTATGTTGTGGAAGCAGATATATCAAACCTGTTAATCAGTATTTTGTAGATGTAGGTATATCAATCCCCTTAATCAGTATTTTGTGGAAGTAGGTATATGGAACCCCCAGGTATATCACAGGCCTCAATCAATATTTGGTGGAAGCTGGTATATCGCACCCCTCAATCAGTATTTTGTGGAAGCAAGTATATCAAACCCCTTAACCCCTTAAGGACGCAGGGCGTATCGGTACGCCCTATTTCCCGAGTCCTTAAGGACTCAGGGCGTACCGGTACGTCCTAACTTGAAATCAGTATTCCGGCGCCCGAGGGGTTAAACGGAACGGGATTTCGGCTGAAATCCTTCAGCCGGCATCCTGTCACAACGCCAGGGGGGGTCATGTGACCCCCCCGTGTCGGCGATCGCAGCAAACCGCAGGTCAATTCAGACCTGCGGTTTGCTGCGCTTCTTGCAGTTTCTGATGCCCGCGGTCCCTGACCGCGGGGATCAGAAACTTTTGAGTGCCTATAATCAATATTTTTCACCCCCCCCTGCACCCCTGCACGATTTTATGCCGGCGGGTGGGT